>NW_024425897.1:24642365-24656646 GCF_017311325.1 Ursus maritimus
GTGGGTTGGGGTGGGTAGGGGCAGAGTGGAAGTGGACAGAGGGGGTCTTGTAATATCAAAATTGCAGTAACAGTATCGGTTGCCATTTGTGGAGCATTACAATGTGCTAGACCCTTTGCTGAATGTTTTCCATGCATTATCTCATGTAAATTAACCTCGTTATCTCAGGGAAACCTGTGAGTAGAGACTAATACTATCACCATTTTGCAGATGAGGGAACAGAGGCACAGAGAGGTGGAGAGACTTCCCAGTGGTCACACAGCGTGGATCTCTGCTTTCAACCCTAACGGGCCGATACGAAAATCCTGCTCTTCACCGTCACATTTTACTTTCTCCTGAGGAGTTTGGATGTTAGCCCACAGGTAAGGGCACAATATTAACTGAAGGTTTAAAAAAGAGAAGAGAGGATCGTGCTTGTCCTTGAATTTTGAAAGATCCTCCAACCAGCTGCAGTAAGAGGGCCTGGGTCGGGCAGGAGGGGAGACCAAGGGTCCATTAGGAAGTGACTTCGTGAGTCCAGAGGAGGGGTGATTTGATTTTGAACTCAGGCATTACCATAGTGTTGGGGACGAAGGGGCAGAACTTTGAGATATTTCAGAGAAGGTCTACAGGCTCTGGGGGTCAGTTGAGGGAGGGAGCCATGGGGGAGTCTAGGGTCTCTGCTCCGGCAATTGGGTGGAGAAATGGAATGCAATTCATCCACACGAATGTCCCAGGAGGTCAGAGTCTCACGTAAATATTCAAATCATACTGTGGGGTTCTCAGAATATTGATGTATCTTATGATTCAACCATTGTTAGTTTGATAATTCCAGAAACTATAGTATTGGGGAAAACCCAGTTTTCTGGAGAGGTAAGAGGTGGATTCTGCTCTTGGTGGAGCCGTCAATGGTATTACCATTAGAGATAGCCGGGCCCACCCCTAAGGTGCCTCATCCTATACCTGCAGTATCCCGGTGCCATTGACAGCAGTCTTGGCCATGTGACTCGTTTCAGCCAATAGAGCATAAGCATGAGAAACAAGGTTCACTTCTGGGCAAAGCCCTTGGGGCCACTGCAAAGTTCTCCGCTTTTCTTTCCCGTCTACCACAAGCCTGGGTTCCCAAAATAAAGGCTGAAACCTTTGATGGACACATAGCATGACCAATAAATCTCTGTTATTGTAAGCCACTGAGATGTGTGGGTATGTGGTCCTGCAGCAGAGCTCAGCGTAAGCTGACTGATACCATTAACAACAGCACCGTTTCTGAATTCGTAAAATAAAAGAGTGATCTCTGGAAGCCAATATGGGTTCACTTAGAACAAGTCACACCTGACAAAGGTGGTTGAGTTATTTAATGAGGTTACTCTGGGTCACCGGAGTGGCTACATCAGAGGAATTCTATAACCATAAGTGTACCTGCATTTCAGCAAGGCATTGACAAGATGAATAAGATGGGAAAGTAAGCTCAGTGAGAGCGTGATTAAATGGTTTTGTAGCCATCCGAGTGACGAGCCAAGGAAGGCTGATTTAATACAGCTGATGTCAACCTGCAGCAAGGTCTCTAGTGGTATGCTGCAGGCCTCTGCCTTTGTTCCTTGCAGTTCAGCATTTTTATCAGTGATTTTTCACAAGACCTTCAAAGGTGTGCTGATCACATTCAACAATGATACAAAGCTGGGAAAGATAATCTGATGAATGGTGAGATGTTTTTTTGGGGGGGTGAGATATTTTTGGCAGAGCATAACAAGATGAGTTGTAGAAGAGATCACGCCACATTTCAAGAAACCAGAAGGATTAGAAATGGAAGATACAACAGCATGTGTGGACTTTTCCAGGACTTCGTTGACCATGAGCTCAGTGTGAGTAGTTGTTGATAAGTGCCGATATTCGTTGAGCGCTCACGATGCACCAGACATTTTGTTAAGTAATTTACAGAATTACCTCATTGTATTCTTCACAATGACCCTGGTTATTTCATGCTGTGCTTTGCAAGAGTTGCTTTCATTTAATTACTTACAGAAGAAAAGTATAGGTATACAAATGTGTGTGTGTGTGTGTGTATACATACGTATCTTTAACTATATATCTTTATATATACCTATATATAGTTTTATATATATATACATATATAGTCTCAAGTTTTTTCTATCACGTTTAAGAAGATAAACGTTTTTAACTTAAGGGTTCAATTTCATTCAACATTGACTCAGCACCTACAATGTGCCCAATACTCTTCCAGGTGCTGGGGGTGGATTGGTGATAAGACAGGTGAAGTCTTTCCTCTGTGGAGTTGCCGCTAGTGTGGGAGACACACAAGAATTGAACCCCACGATCTTAGGTGGCAGTACATTCTAGGAAGAGCGTAAAGCAGGGTCATGGAACGCAGAGGCTGGGGAGGGAAGGAGTGGCGACCAGGCAGGATGGTCAGGGAAGGCTTCCTGAGGAGGTGACATCTGAGCAAAGCCCTAAACGGTGAGAAAAATCCAGCCGGTGGTTCCAAGTCAAACACTTCCTCACCGTCCGCTTCCTCTTTGATGAAAAGCCAAGGCACCAAAAACGACAGCAGAACAGCCGCTTCCGGAGCCCAGGCACAAAGAGAGGGTCTAAGAAGCTTCCAGATGTCCAGCATTCTGACCAGCTGGCTTCTATGCAGTCTTCACCGGGCCCTCGACACTGGCAGGTACCAGGAGCCCCACCGAGGGCAAACTCTAGCGAAGGCACAGAAGGTAAATCTGGAACCCGGGTAGAGGGGGTATTTTCTTTAACTTGGATTTATTTTTGCAGCTATCGGGTTTCCTTGTACGTTAAGAAGCCCTAGGAAATTATTTGCTTAACAAGAGCATTCGGTATTTCTCAAAGGCTTTTTTTTTTTTTTAAACCTTCTTTCCCTTTGCTCTTGTTTTTCTTCTCTTTGTTTGGCTTTTGAGCAAAAACTTCCTACCCACTGTGATATTTTCCCCCTGAATAGCTAAGTAGGCTAGAAAAACAGTAGTAGGAAACACGGTGGATGGCCGGGA
Source organism: Ursus maritimus (assembly GCF_017311325.1). Classification (NCBI taxonomy): domain Eukaryota; kingdom Metazoa; phylum Chordata; class Mammalia; order Carnivora; family Ursidae; genus Ursus; species Ursus maritimus. Next base: position 24,645,365 of record NW_024425897.1, read on the forward strand.
ATCAGGGTAAACAGCTGCCTGGGAACCTCCCAGAAGAACCAGGGTCGGCTACTCCAGCCTCGCCTCGTGTCGGCAAATGGCTCCAAAGGCAGGTTGGCCATTGAAGTTCCACGGAGGGTCTCCCCACTTTGCAAGGCGCCACGTCTCAAGTCCCTGAGCGGGGACGCGGCAGTTGCAGAGGGCTTGTTTGGTGTGCCCTGAGGGGAACAAAGAAAGAGATGCACTTTGAAATCCGTCTGCTGTGCGAAGGTGGTGACAAGAGCATCTTGCATCTGCAGTCACTTGAGGGACACTGGCGGCTCCAAATTCCAGCCAGCTAAATCTAGCCAGTTAAATCTAGCCTGTAAGACAATGAGTTGAAATTCAAAGGATTGAGAGAAGCCCGTGGAAACGGTGATGAAGCATAGAGCTGCCAACAAGTCAGATGTGAAGGGAAGGAGGTGCCTGGAGGAAACTTCGCTGGGAGAAGACATGGCTGGTGGAAGAGAAGTCATCCCTTGTCGTTTGTCTGCTCTGAGAGTGACAGCAGCGTTTCCACACTTTGTGAATTTAAGATGAAGTTCACTTATTTTGGATTTTTACCACATTAGATTCATTTTTCAAGATGAAGTTCCCATCAAACCTCTCCTTTTTTTGTAATCTGTTCATTTTTAAAATACAGAATTTTGAGGGCGCCTGGGTGGCTTAGTCGGTGGAGTCTGCCTTCGGCTCAGGTCATGATCCCTACATCCTGGGATTGAGCCCCGAGTCGGGCTCCCTGCTCAGTGGGGAGTCTGCTTCTCCCTCTCCCTCTGTGGTTTCTCTCTCTCTCTCTCTCTGTCAAATAAATAAATAAAATCTTAAAAAATAATAATAATAAAATATGGAATTTTTGGCCCCACATCCAGCAGCTTCGCATCGGGTGCCCTGGCTCTGGTCCCTCTCCCCCTTCTGCCCTTCTTTCCCTGCGAGTGTCCACCAGGCTGGGGTCCCAGAGAGCATTATTTCATGTCCCTGTCCTGTATCCCAGAAGTTGGCACCTAGGCTCCATGGGGTTGAGGTGTCTGTCCTTCTTCTGGAGTCTGCTGTATAAAGGAAGAGCCCCTACTTCTCACCTTCCCCTCCGCTTTTGTACTGGAGGCTAAGCAGCCTACTGTATGCCCACTTCGGCCCGGGATGGAGGAGGGATTGAGAGAAGCTTCTGTGGGCCAGGCTTCAGAGGAGTGTGTGTTGACCCCAGCTGCATGCCAGGGGTCAGAGCTCAATCACGTGGCCACACCCAAGTAACTCAGCCCAGCCGCGTCCCCGCTAGCCAGCTCGCCACGCTTCCCTCCTCTTTCTCCTGCTCTTTCCGACATCACCTCCCAGTTCCTACTCATCTCTGGGTTGGTGTGTCTACGTAAGGCACCTGTGTGCCCCCCACAGGGCAGGAAAGCTCTGCCGCTTACCAAAACTCCTAGAGGCAGTTTGCAAACTTGCTGATCCTTGTTTTAGAAAGCCCAGGTATCAGAAATGTTTTTGAGTTAAGTGAGCGTGCATGCTCACTTCTGTGCCTCACGTGGGCATGCGCAAAATGTTGACCCAGCTTGAGCTAGATGGGAACCACAAGGCTAATTGCAGACAGACACGTGCTAGTTGGAGAATCCATCCGTCTGTCCACCCACGCGTTGTCCATCCATCCGTTCGTTCAAACAATAGTTAATGAGCCCACCGTGGACGGAGCCCTGTGCAAAGTGCCATGCAGAAAGAAGAAAAAGAAGAAGGCGCGTGCTCTGCCTTGAGAAGTTTATAACCCAGTTGGGGAAATAAGAACCACACACACACAAGCCAGCAAAGATGCCGGGTCCGGCACGTAGAGACAAGTCGGAATCCCTCAGGAGCAAAGGCAACATGGACTGCTCTGCACGTACGCCCGTCTCCCTGTCCTCCTCCACGTGTGCACGGCTCAGCGGTCCTTCTGTCCTGTCCCTGTTCTCCAGTCCTTCACGACCGGCCTCACCCACTTTCATAGCCCTCATCCCGTCCTCCTTTCTCTATGCCCCCCATTCTGTTCTCCGTGCCTGTCTTTATGGGCTTCCCCTTATGAAGCACACCTTGAGCTTGTGGCAGCTGCAGGGCCTTTGCACCTTCAGTGTCCTCTGCCAGGCTCTCCGCAGAGCTAGCCCCTTGTCACCAGCTTCCTTGACACTCCCAGCAGCCGCCCCTGTCTAAAGTAGTCCTGGTTACTCTCCATCCCATCATCCCACTTTATTTGCATAGTATTTTAACTCTCTGAAATTATCTTATTTAATTCCTCTACCCCACCCCAGAGTGGAAACGCCATAAGAATGGGGGCCAAGTTTGACTTGTCCGTGGTTGTATCTCCAATGCCAGGCATACAGTAGGTGCTCAATTAATAACTGCAGCTCGAAGGGAGATCAGGAAGCCTCTCTCCCTTTCCCTTGCACAGCCAGCATTGCTGAGCCCTCGCCTCCCCTGAGCCATGCCCTCCCTGGAGTCTGGTGCGCAGCCCCTCCCTCCCTGAAGCCCCCAGGCATCACGCCAGGAGCCAGAGCCTTTCCTTTGCTTCCCACTCGATGCCTTTTGTCTTCACTTTCTGTTGAAAACCACACAACCAGAGTATCTGCCCAGACTTGTGTCTTCCTTGAGGAAGGAATAGAAATGTATTTGTTTGCCCCACTCTGCGCTGTGCTCACCCCGGGGGCGCGGGCAAGGGGACCGTGGGCTGCAGTTGCCATGCTCCGTCCCTTGGTCTCTCTGAGCTGTGGCTTTGGCAGGAGCTGGGGAATGGCCCGCTCCCGCCTCTGCACGCCTCACAGCCACTCCGGTCTTGCCTTGGCTCTGACCAAGCTAGACTTAGTCTTGGCTTATTTTTAATGCGCACAGATGCCCTGTCTGCCTCTTTATTCAGATGGAGCTCAAGACGACTGTTGGAGTAACCGAGCATCTGCCATGGTGCCTCTTGTAAAGCCACAGCGCTTTTGGGAGAACTTGTTTTTCGCTGTAACAGTTTTTCATCTCCCAAACCTTCTCAATCAAGCAGTGATATTCTGGCATTACGGATTCGGGTAGTCAGGCTCACCAACTGATGTGGCGTCACAGTTACTAGTCAGAGGAGATAATTGGGAGCCCGTTTGGGTGGTGCGTCATATTTGGAAGACCCCAGAACATGTTGCCTTGTGTAGGTTGGCCGAGCAAGGGGCGTGCAGGAGGGTGGCTTCCTCAGATTTTAGTCTGCTGGGTCAAGTCCTGAAGATTTGAACCCCTAAACATTTGATAAAGTGTAATGAAAGTGGTGCAGAGCGATGAACGTGTCAAAGGTGATTTGCGGGAGGTGACTCGTGGATTCGGCAAACTCTTTCTGTCAAGGGCCGCCGGCTGGGAGCTGTGTTAGCTCCCATCACCGTCATCATAGGATCAGAGCTGTCGCCCAGCACAGTGCCCTTCGTGGATGGTTTGCAGAGGTTAAGGCTTGTCAGGGAACAGGCTACCCCGCGGTCTCTCAGCATCTCCCCACAGATTCCTGATAAATTACAAAGGGCAAGATAACTTTACAACGAAGTCACGTGGAGACGGCACCTCAACCAGGTGACAAGATGTTAGCAGGGTCAATCCTGAGACAAGCTGATGTGATATCCCTCCTGCTGTGGGTGCCTCAACATCAGCCCTGCAAAATTCTTGCATAAGTGTTTATCCGAAGTCTAATCTCAAGGAAGCCATCAGACAAATGTGGATCGTGGGACTTTTTTTAAAGAATTTATTTATTTGAGAGAGAGAGGGAGCACAAGCAGGGACGGGACAGAGGGAGAGGGAGGAGAAGGCTCCCTGCTGAGGAGGGACCCTCCCCATGTGGGGCTCGATCCCAGGACCCCGAGATCATGACCTGAGTCGAAGGCAGACGCTTCACCGACTGAGCCACCCAGGTGCCCTGGATCGTGGGACTTTCTACCCAATCACTGGCCTGAACTCTTTAAAGCTATCACTATCTGGAGAGACAGGGGAAAGCCCAGGACTATTCTAGATTAAAGGAGATAAAAGAGAAATGATTTGTCGTGTGAAGTGACTCACACCTTTGTCTGAAAATGGCAATCAACGGCCATCAAGAACCTGCGGTTTCTCTTTCCTGACTAGCTGAGTAGTGAGCAGCCGCCAGCGCCTAGATCTGGCAGGAGACACGGGAGTCCTGGGTCAGAGACTAAGGATGTTACTACTCACAGCATAACAACATCTTCTTGTGTCATTTCTCAGGCCCTGGTTCCAACCAGGTCGCTCTAAGAAGGCCAAGTGATACCTGCATGTAGCAGAGGAAGCCTGAGCCAAGGGAACCCAAATGTTTTATAAGGGGCACAAGCCTGTCTGATCTGTTCCCCAGCGGGAGATACTATCTTTCTTATACTGGACCGTGAGCACGCCTTTTGCTTTGGAGGGAGACACTCTCTTGACCTTTTGAAGCTGTTTTCCATACACCATACAAACATCCTTGAAATGACAGTCCAGACAAAGGACAGCTGGGGCTCTCCTTGAAAGATGTGCAGAGACACAAGAGCCCCGTGTAGAATTGTCTCCCCATGGCCCTGGGTTGAAAAAGCAGCTTTCCAGGGGCCTTATTGGGATAATTGGGGGGGGGGCTGATATAAAATACAGGTCATACAATATCTTTGCCCCAGTGTTAAATTCCTTTGGTGTGGTCACACTATTGTGTTTATGTAGGAGATCATCTCTGCTCTTAAAGATGCCACTTAAGTATTTGGGGTTAAGGGTCACGATGTCTGCCACTAACTTTTCAAGGGTTCAGAAAAACAGACAACACATAGGGATCACGCAGACGCATGTGCACATGGGAGAGAGACCAAAAGAGGCCAGATGTGCCAACATGTCAACCAATGACGTGTGGAGGTGAAGGGAGCTTGGGTGTTCGTTGTATAATTCTTTCAACTTTATAAAACCAAAATTAGGGGGGACCTGGCTTCCCCAGTTCCATGGAACGGGCCTGGGCCGGCGGCCCTCTCCTGACGTTTAGAACTGCATTTTTACTATACTCAGTCACTGGTTTTATCCCTGCCCTGCCTTAATTAAGTGCTCTGAGGACATAAATAGGTTTTTTGTTTACTCAAGCTTGGGAGAAGCTGGCAAGAAAAGGCCTTTTCAGCTAAAACTCCTTAAACGCCAAAGGTGTGAACCAGCGAGCGAGCAGCCACGAAAGCCGTTTCAGCTGTGGCCTCCCCTGTGTGCAGCGGTGACAGGATGCAGGCAGCCCTCTTCTGGAACGGGAAGGGGGACGAGCAGCAGGAATTCCAAGCTGGGAAGTTGGCAGCAGAGTTTTCATTATTTCGCTCAAAGCACGGGGAACCCCGAGTTTGTTCCAGACACACACACACACTCAGATGTCCGCAGAAGGACACGCTCCCGTTTACAGATACGCCTTGGATCCGTTCCATCCCTGCTTCCGTCCCTTAGGTGGGCAGGCGGACACGAGCTGGTCTCAGGGACAGATACAGGGCCCTGCCCGCCGTGGGCACAGGCCCCGACCCCCAGACAGGCAGCTGCCCAGCAGAGACAGAGCCACGGGCTCGGGGAGGACGCGCGCTAAAAATGAAGACGTGAGTCATTACGGAAGCTGTGTCCCGGGGCAGGGACGGCTGTGGCTCACACGGGGGACAGAGCAAGCTGCTGGGGACAATCTGATTCTCCTGTTCGGCCAGTGGGGAGGGGCATCCACTGACCAGGCCCCAGACCCAGGCCCTGCGGAGGACACAGGGCCCCAAAGTCGCCGTTGTGCAGCATCAGGCCTTGAACGTAAAACGTGTCTCACTGGAGCACATGCCCTTAGGAACAGTTCAACTAGGAGCTGTCAAGAGCTTCTGATGAAAAAGCAACTGTTTGCTCGCCTCTCCGAGTCTTCCAGAGGCTCCTTTCAAATGCTAACTAATGTGTGATTACTGTGGACAAAATCTATGGACTCCCCATAGAGAAGATACATATTTTGCTCACATTTTACCCCCTTCTCTTCTCCTAAGGAAAGAAAAAATACATATGCATATGCACGTGTGTATGCGTGTGTGTGTTTGCACATGTGTAAGCACGTGTTGTGTAAGCACGTTTGTGTGTATATGTGTGTATACTTCATCTGTTGATAGCTTTGGTCACTTTACTCAGACGAGGAGATGCCGTGATTGAGAGCAAGGCCTGGCCACAAAGCCTGGAGAATTTTCACTGGCGGCGTGCCGAGGGCACAGCCCGAGCCCGACATGCCTAGAAGCCTACGCCAGTTATATTTAATCCCAGTATATTCAGTCCTCATTCAATCTCTTTATTTAAACTCCGCTTTATGGAGCGGACACTGAGGCACAGAGGGGGCACTGCAAATTGCCCAAATCACACAGCTGGGAAGTGTTAGTTAAGACCAGGCCCTGCTGTGTGAGTTTAGGTGAAACAGTTACCCTCTCTGAGCTTCCCTCTTGTCATCTCTGAAGGTGACGCAACTCTCCGTATTCTGCCAGTCTTTCCAGTCTGATGAAATCGACCAACCAGCCCCTCCCCAGGGACTGCCGTGTGGGTGACTAGGACCCACCCAGGTGGGTCGAGTCCCAGCTCTTAATTCCTTAGACTTGCTCCATGCAGTGTGGACGGCCCACCAGGAGACAGTGCTCCGCTCTGCCCTCAAGGCACTTCCAGGACACTTGGCAAGAGCGGGGAAAAGATCTGTGAACAATCACTGTGTCACCTGAATAGGATCTTTGCTTTCAAGCCAGCCGGGGCCTTTGGGGTCTTTGGCATGATCCCCTAGTTAGACTTGTTTGCTTCAGAACGGTCTCTGCAGGTCACAGACCTGCCTCATCATCGGGCATTAGAACCGCAGTCCTTCTGCCTCACTATTTCGTGATCCATTGGGACCCACTGACCACCTTCCCCCAAATCCATCCTCATGGCCTCCAGTCTGGCTTTCTGTTTAGCAGCTGTGTGACCTCTGGCAAGTTGCTTAACCTCTCTGAGCCTCCCTGGCTTGATCTGCTTTATTTTAAAATAGAAGGAATCCACATCCATCTTGGGTGTCAGGGTAGTTTGCAGGGTTCAAGTGCAAGACAATACGTGTGCAGAGGCCTCTGTAAGCTGTCCATGAATGCACGGCCCTACTCTTAGGAATGTTCTCCAAAGCTTGGAACAAGTGGCTAAGGGCTCTCAATGAAAAAGCCTTTATTCCTGCGTGCCCTTCCCCTTAATCCTCTGGCATTTCTCAGAGCATCGAGCTTCCCTCTCACAAGGCAGCCTGGGGAAGTCCCCCTAAGGCTGGGATGCTGGGTTAGTCCCCAGAGCTGGCGATCCCCCGACCACGTGTGCTTAAAAGCAGGTGACTTCACAAGCTCCCAGATGAACGTGCCCCATTCCAGAGGTGCGCAGTATGGGGCCTGCCCTTTTCTCTAGCACGGAACACACACTTCGGACTCCTTGTAGTGTATCCCAATACCTCTTTTCTATTAAATATCTACTTTTTTCTATTAAGTATCCAATCTCTCTCTCTCTCTCTCCTGTCCTGCCTTTGAGCTAAATTTGGAAGCAGTTTGGATCAGATCATTCCTAAAACCGGCTTCAAAAGCCTCTGCAGATTCCCAATTTCCTGGCAGATAAAGTCCGAATCCCTTAGCACTGCACACCCGTCTCTGCAAACCTGATCTCGCCTCCTCCTGCCCCTGCTTGGGCCCTTAGCAAACCGCCCCCGCCCCCCAGCAAGTGCTTGGATCTTGAAAGACCCCACCTTCTTGTTCCTCTGGCTTCCCATCACAGAGAAAAGGTTCAAGCTCCTTTTCCTCTCCAGACTGGCCAAGAGAGCCACCCACCCACCCACTGGCCCCTGGCTCGAACTAACTTATGGAAATTTTGGCCTTTCGTCCCCTCTTTGACATTTGCAGACCAGCTGGCACTGTGAGAAATAGAAGCTTCTATAGTACAGGCTTTCAGTGGATGGGCAGCCCCCAGCCTGCAGCAGTGGATCTGATGAGGTCAGAGGTCATGGTCACTGGGGTCAGTTGTGTGGGCCACTAACTGGCTGTTTGACATTTGGAGTGTGGGCAAGTTTTTCCTGCCCCTGGGTGTATACACATCTCCAACATTATTCCATACAGTGGAGTCCGTTTCAGGGGAAGCTGTGTGTGGGTGCAGGGAAACTTCCAGAACCTAAGTGGGCATCGTCATCAAATTTACTCCTGGTAAGTGTGAATGGCACAAGGGGCCAGGGTCAGGGCGAGGGCAGCGAGGGCCTCACCAACAACACAGAATTTACGGAAATGTCCCAAATGTGGAAATCACAAATAAGAGTTTACTTTTGAAGTTCATGTTGATGGTCAAAATTGACACAGAAAATTCAAGGTGAGCAAAATCTCAAAATTTTAAATAAAGTCAGGATGACCCTCAGTCGTGTAACCCAGTCCACGGGCCTTCACCCTAACTCCCCACCGGGCTGTGCATGTCAGTATTCACTTCCCTGTGATCAGAATAATCCATGTTTGTCAAAGTCGTCTTCTCTCTAGGGCGGCCAAGTCATGCCAGCGATTGAAGCAAGCCCTCTCCTGTGGGCATTTGGGGAGAAGGTGAATCTTAATGTGTTTGTGTTCTGGAAAGCACAGCCTCCCACGTTTGCCCTATGAGATGACAGCAGTCCCCCTCACACCCACTTCTGGTCAAGTGGCCCATGGAAGGCCTGTGCTGCCTACTAAAATTTGAAGCAAATGGAGTCAGTTCTGCTTGTTTGTTTGTCTCTCTAGAATGTTCCAGATATTCAAACCTCGGTTAAGTCTGTATGGGCAGCAGACTCCCCATGTTTTTCCTGGTTTATATGGAAATGGGTTGTAAATTCACCTGATACCAGGTCCCTCAGGGTTTCACAGCACTCTTAGGAAGCTACCAGGCCTGGCCCTTCTGGAATGCACCTCATGTTCTGTAGCTGCTATTGGGAGGGGGGGTTGTGGGAGGCGGCACCGTTGTCCTTGCTGTCTCCCCCACCTGCAAGTAAATTCTGTCTCCAGCTCACTGCTTGCTGCTCGGGGTCTCGTCTTAAAAATGTCACCTCGGAGCCACCTTCCCTGAACACCAGAGCCATAAACCGTCCCTCCCATTCTACTTTCTTGCAATGCCTTATGAATTTCCTCCACTAAACTCACCCCCTTTGCTCCCTGGTGTGTTCACCACCCCCTCCCCAAACAGGGTGCCCCAGGGCCAGGCTATCCTCCCCAGGGCTCAGGGCGCGGTAGGGCTCTGATCAGTCTTGACCCAATGAACATGCTTTAAGGAAGACGAAGAGCTGAGACATCTGTCTACACCATCTCCCCTCTGCTCCCTCTAGCCTCTCTCCCATTCCTACCCTTTTTCAAAGCAATTTGGGGCTCTGCTTTCAGGATGCAAGGCTGGATGCCTGGGAGCGGTGTGGGGGTGTCTGTGTGAGTGGGTGGCTGGATGGGAGCTGCCAATGCAGAGAGCTGCTTCTCCGTCATCTGAAGAAAAGAAAGCAGGTGTCCTTATCCCTTGGGAGGAAAGAAAAGACGGGGGTGGGAGACCCTTGTTAATGAGAAAGGACCTCTAGGAGGAAATCTGGAAAGGGACAGATGCACACACGATTCCAGGAAGGGTTTCTCAGCTCTCCTACTTGCCCCCAGCCCCATTTCTACCCAGTGTTCTCCACCTGAAGGCCCAGGTGGCCTTGAGTAACAGATAATCAGCTCACGGAGACACAGGTGCCCAGGGCAGGCAGTGGGCCATTTATGACCTAAACTAAGGGTGGGCACTCTGGAAAAAGAGCAGCTCAAGAGCAGGTCTTGAAGCCCCGGGAGCACTCAGACCTCATGTTTCCCCTGCTTCGTAAGTCACAGGTCTTCTAAAATCGAGATTTTTAAAGATTCTTGCATTCTGACTTCAGCGAGATGGAGAAAACCTCGGGTGGCCACATCAAACATTACTACCGCCGGCACTCGGGGTGACTCGGGAACCCCCAAGCATTTGTGTGTGTGCCGGGGGAAGGGGGCGCACAGAAAGCCTGCTCGGCCGGGCGGGTGGCGGTGCGGTCCCTGGGCGCGGCGGCGGGAGGGCGGGCGGAGGCCGGACCGGGGCGGGTGCCCACCGCGCAGGCCGGGCGGGGTGGGCCGGGGGAGGGGAGGAGGAGGAGGAGGAGGAGGAGGAGGCGCCTAGAAAAGGAGGCGCGGGCCGGGAAGGTGCGGAGAGGGCCGGCGGCGGAGCGCGGAGGCGAGGCCGGGCGGGCGCGCGGCGGGGCGGGCGGGGGCGCAGGCGGCGGCGGCGCGCACCGAGCGGCGGAGCGGCGGCGGCGGGGAGCCGGGGCGCGGGGGGGGGGGTGGGTAGCGCTGGGCCCGACGCGCCGCCGCTCGGCTCTGCCCGCGAGTCCCAGGCGCGCAACCCTCGGCCCGCCGCCCGGCCAGGCCCCCGGAGCGCGGTGGAGGAGTCCCCCGAGGAGCCGGGGGCCCGCGCCCCGCGCCCCCCAGACATGGTGGGCCACCTGCATCTGCAGGGCATGGAGGAGAGCCTCAAGGAGAAGAGCCGGGAGGGCTTGCTGGACAGCCCCGACTCCGGGCTGCCCCCCAGCCCCAGCCCCAGCCCGCCCTTCTACTCGCTGGCGCCCGGCATCCTCGACGCCCGCGCGGGGGGCGCCGGCGCCTCCTCGGAGCACCCCGGACCCGGAGAGGCCGGAGCGGTAAGCGCGCGCCTTCGCGCAGAGCGCGGGTCGGGGCCAGCCAGGGGCGAGGGGTGGCTCTTGCCGCGCCCCCAGATGCGGTGCCTCGGAAGCCGGCACGGGCTTCCTCCCGCACCCCCAGCTGCGGGGCTCAGAAGGGGGCCCGGTGACAGCGGTGCTCCCCGGGGCGGGGCCGGGGCACGGAGGTGGAGGTCTGGCCTGACCCCGGGACCTGGAGACCTCTCCCTGGCGGTGGGCCTCTCTACTGAGTGATTGTCTTGTTGTCAGCCCTGAAGGGCTAGGGGGTGAGGAACACATCCGGAATTCCCAAAGTTCTCTCCCGATTGGGTGGGCTGGAACCCCAGGACGAAGCATGTTGCAGACATCCCTAGCCGGGTCCCTTCTCTCCTGACCCGGGTCCCTGTTTACTGTTCCCGGCGCTGCCAGCGTGAAAGCCCCCCCCCTTTTTTTTTTAACAATTTTTTAAAAAAACCAAACCCAGACAGTAACCCTTCCTTCTCTGGATGTTGAGGGATGTTGACGTGGAGCTGAGGCGTGCCTGGGGGAGGCTGGAGCCCCAGCGCAGGAGACTCAAGAGTTTTCTCCCCAACCCCCCCCCCCCCCCCTTTAT
>NW_024425897.1:24656656-24697950 GCF_017311325.1 Ursus maritimus
CCCCCCCCCCCCCCACTTAGTAGGGCCTTCATGTGGATTTGGGTGGGCACCCAGCTTGGCGGCTGGGCTGAGCCGGGGTGGCCCCTGGCAGGCTGGAGCAAAGTGGGTGGGATCCGTTACCTTCCCGACTTGAGAAGTGACAAGATGAAATTGGGAGGTCGCTAACGATCCCAGTGGCATTTCCCCCCCCGTTCCTGCCTGCTCTCTGCACGTCTTAACATCTTTTCTGCCAAGTGTATGTGCTGGCCCAGCTCCAGCCCGACTCTGCTTTCCTGGGGCCCGGTACCTCACAGGGCACACAGTGCCTCCCCCCAGCTGAAAATCCTCCCTACAGCAGGAAGGAACCCTTGCCTTGCCTCAAGCCTCACGGCCTGAATTTCACTTGTGCCTCCCTTGCTCCCTAGTCCGGTGAGCCCTAGACTTGACTGGGCGTTGGCATCTCTCGGAGATTTCTTTGAACAATACCCAGGCCCACCTCCCAGCAGACATCCACGTTTCATTGGTAGAGACTGTGACCCACGCACCAGGATTTTAAAAGCCTCCCCAGATGATTCTGATGCGCAGCCCAGCTTGGGAACTATTATCTTGGACCCAAATCATGTGGTGAATTTGAGCACTGGGCTGGGGGCTGGGGGGAGGCATTGAGGACTTGCAGGGGTGACAGAGGCTGTTTGCAGCATGAACGCCCAGCTTTCCTGCAAGAGGGGCTCGCACTTGGCACCGCTGCTCCGAGGGTATGTGGGCTGTGCACGTTGGGAGTAAATCCGGTGTCCAACAGGACAGAACTTAGAAAGGGACAGGGAGCCAGTCTTCCCTTTGTTCTTTGGATGACCTAGAGTCCTCCTTAAAGAGGGTTTTCTGGAAGCTTTCTCTGCCAGCCCGGCCAGCCAGCGCAGCCATAAGAACTGTGTGCCTGGCTTCCTTGTCTTGGCTGTTCTGGTTGATTTTATTTTTTTCCCCTTCCTTGCTAACTAGCTGCCAGGTATGGAACTGGGCTGTCCCTGATCTTTTGATTTGGCTTGAAGGCAAAACCTGGGGCTATTTCCGCACAGGTAATGCTATCTGGCGTTTAGATAGCCCTTCCCCCCGGGCCAGAAACTCTCCTAACCCCTAGATGTACATTGGCTCATTTGCTTTCCACAATATCCCGATGAAGTAAGCACCATCCCCATTACTACCCCATTTTCCGGAGGGCCAAGCTGAAGCAGGGGTTAGCGACTTACCCAAGGTCACCCGGTTGTTGGTAAGTGGTCTTGCTGGGATGGAACCCAGAGAATTTAGATCCGGAGTCTCTACGCTTAAACCTTCTATTATCCTACTTTTTACTCTATAGCTAATTAACTACCTTGTGTGGGTTTATTATTATTTTTTTAAGTTGAAAAACAAAATGCCTGTGAACGTATGGGGTTTTGAGATGCTGCTTTTAATAAAAAGAGAGGAAATGGTTGCCAAGGGCAACCTCTTCTCAGCCCGGGGGCCTGCAGCTGGGGCCCCGCCCACCTAACCCATAGGGCATCCCACCTCCTGGTGAGCTCCCGATGTTTAACAGCACCCTGCTGGCTGCTGACTCACCGAGAATGCTTTCCAGGTGCAGACGTCGGCAGGTTATCCGCCCATCTTGCGCGTCTCTGGGGAAACAGACAGAAACCCATCGCACGTCTTGGAGCCAATCCTTTCAAATACCCAAGCAGAGGCTGGTGGCAAGCAGAGCCTGGTTTCCTCTGGGGTCCCCTTGCTGCCCTGCACCAGGCCTTACGGGTCTGGGTGTCAGCCTGGTTTGCACGGGCTGTTCTGACACCCGGTTCCGGGTGCTGCTGCCCCAGGCAGGGGCGTGAGCAGCGAGTGCTGTGCCCAGCCCCTAGCGGGTGAGGTCCTCACCAGCTTGTCCCCCTGCTCACTATGCTGGACACGAGCGTTAAATTTGCTCACGCTTCTTTTCATCAAAGAGGTCCCGTCCCCACCCCTCGCTTTGTGTGAAGAGGCTCACTCACGGTCGGCACAATGCCCTGTTGACGCGGGCTGTCTGGCTGACTGCGGGACTGCCCCCGCCCAAGCCAGCAGAGGCACTGGGGCCAGGCTGGGTGTGAATGCACCTCCCCACCCCGCCTTGACCACGGGATTTCCTTGCTCACTCTTTGGGGCAAAGAGTCATGTTCCTGGTGATTCCCGAATCAGATGATGAGGTAGGAATCAGTCGTTCGAGGACTTAACTGAGCACCTACTGTGTGCTGTGTGCTGTTTTGGACTGTGGGTGACATAGCAGTTACAAAATGTTCAGGGTTCCCGCCCTCATGGAACTGGTGTTCTAGTGGGAGAGACAGAGTCACCAACCTAAATGTGACCCCATACCTGGTGGCTTGGTAAGTGTTCTTAAAAGGCCGGGTAAGGGTGGAATGTCGAAGCCAGGGTGGTCAGGAAAGCGGTGGTTAGCAGAAACCAGAACAAAGTGAGGGTGTGGACGTGATGGTTCTAGGGCTGAAGTGTGTGCCAGTCCCAGAGGATGGCAAGTGCAAAGGTCCTGAGGTGGGAGCAAGACAGGTGTGTTCGAGGAGCCGTGAGGAGGCCAGCAGAGGCCAGAGCAGGGACTTGTGGGCCAAGCTGAGGCCAGAAAGTAAATTTCCATTTGGTCTTTTAAAAATGTACTTGTGACTATTTATTTCTATCTTTCAAAAGGCAGACTGAGCCCCTACAGCCCTTCAAGTTAGAGACCCAAGTCAGACTTGATTGAGAGAGATGCCATGAGGAAGGGGGTCTGTGCGGGCCTGGCCCCATGTGGGCGCCCTGCTCTCCTGCAGGACAGAGGGACAGCCAAGGCTGCTCGTGGGCCAGGAGGGCTCGCCTGTCAGCTGCACTCACCCCACAAATGCTCAAACCAGGCCCGGCGAGGGACACAGTATGAGCAAGACACACGCCATCCGTCCGTGCCGCCTGCGAGCTCCTGGGGTCAGGGCTGCCAGCTTGAGGTCGAGCAGACCCCCAATGTCCTCCCTCCCGCCTCCCAGGCCTGCCCGGCCGAGCTGTGGGGACGGAGAGGGACAGGCTGCCTGTGAGGGAGAGGGGTGTGTGCAGCAGAGACTATTAAACATGGGCAGGGCGGGGAACTAGCCCTCAGGGAGGCCACAAACAGCATTTGGGGTCTCAGGCCGCGTGTCTGAGAGAACAGCCATCACCGGGGTGCGAGAGACGTGGACAGAGCTGTGTCTGTGGCAGAGGAGGGACTCTGCCCACTGGGTCGTGGTGGCTGGGGTGACGGGCTGGGTTGATACCCACTCAGATGTGGAGATGGGGTTCTCTTGCCCCGGGCTCCACCCATAGCCAGCGGCCTGGGCTCCGTCATGCATGGCTCCTGTCACCCCATCCGGGCTCCCGGGACTGCTTCTATGTTGAATGGACTTCTGAGCGGCACGCCTGAGAATCCCCCTAAGGATGAGGTGCGGCTTCCCTGGACCCGGATTCTGGGAGGAGCCGTGTGGGCCGGGCGTAGGTGGAACCAGCGGTGGGGAGTCAGGGGTCTGTGCCCCATCCTGGGAAATCTCCCAGGGCCGCCCAGCCCTTTGAGAACACCCACGGTCACCGCCGCCTCCTGGGGGCTTGGCTGTCACGGCTCCCCATCCCCGCCAGCAGTCCTGGAGTTTCTCAGTTCTGTTTCTGGACCATGAGGGTGATACCAAGGGTCACAGAGGGAGGTAGGGATTTCGGGAATTAGTGCCCGGAGTTGGGAAGGATGGAAATACAGAAGGACAGAGGAGTGAATCCATGGATGGATGGACAAACGGACAGATGGGTGGATGAACGGACAGACAGCCTGAGGAGACAGAGGTCAGTCCCCATGGCCCCCTCGCAGGCTCATCCGTGTGCCCCTGACTAGTGAGGGTGTCTGAGCAAGCTCAGGTGGAAGAGAGCCAGGTGTGTCAGGCCAAGAAAGGGAGGTTGGGAGGAGGGACGGGAGGAAGAGCACCTTCATTCAGCCCTTGTCTGCTGAACCCTGGATGAATCGGCCTCCAGCAAAGTCTCCGGCAGCCCCACATCTCAGTGGTGCGCTCACCGGTCTGAGAAGCTCTGGCTGTAGCTTTCCTGTGGAAGGAAGACAATAGGCCCCCTCCCCCCAGGTGCTCCCCAGCAGGGAGCAAGCAGGAACCCCCTTCCTGGGAAAACCGCTTTCATTGGCTGGCAGAGCCTCGCAGGTGCCTGCACGAGCTCCCTGGGAGCTGTGCAGCCAAGTCACAGACGGGGGGGCTTAAAACGACAGACATTCCTTCTCTAGGTTCTGGAGCCAGAAGTCTGAAGTCAAGGCGTCAGGGGGGCCACACTCCCTCCAAAGGCTCTAGGGGGGACTCCATCCCGTGGGTCTATTCTAGCTTCTGGTGGTGGCTGGCAACCCTTGGTGTCCAGTCTCTGCCCCGTCCTTGTGTGGCCATCTTCCCTGCGTGTGTCCCATAGTTTCCCCACTTACAGGAACACCAGTCATTGGATTTAGGGCCCAGCCATATCCAGTAGGACCTCATATTTGCAAAGACCCTATTTCCAAATAGGTTGGGTCCTTTGGGGCGCACACAGGCCAACCTGCCAACCTCTGTCCCGCTGGCTTGGGTCTGTCTGGCCGCCTGTCGCAAGGAGCCCTGCCTCCAAGCTGATGTTGGTGTTTGCTTAGTTCTCCTGCTTTGGGTGTCAGACCTCAGGCCTGTGGAGTGTGTGCTGGGCCCGTGACACTTTGTGGCTCTCCAGGGAGTGGCCTGCTCCGTGCGAGGTCTGGGCTCCCCCCGCCGGGCCCGTTCAGCTCCACGGTGGGGCCGTGTTGGGGGAGAGCAGTGAGCCTATGGAACCCCCTCCCCACTGCCCTAGGATTTGTCCCATGGCCCCAGGCCCTATCGTAAGAAGAGTGGGAGCTCTAAGTTGTCTCCTCCTTGGATCACTTTCCTCTGGGGTGAAGGTCGAGGTCAGCAAATCCCAAATGCGCATGGAAGATAATGGAGTTTAATTCGGATAGCGACAAAAGCCACTGAAGCCACCGAAGCCACTGCCAGCCACTGAGCCCAGTGACCTGGAGAAAAGGCCATTCTAGCCATTGCGGGGGGTTGCATGTGACTGTGGCCAGGACACCTCTCGCCATGTCGGGGTGGGGGGTGTCTCCCTGGGGTTCGGTCTCTCTACAGGAGCAGCAGGGGGCTCTGGACGCCTCCTCCTGTTCCACACCCTCCATGGATGGGGCTGGTTGCTCCCTGATGGAACGGAGAGCTCATGGCCGCTGTGTGTCCCCTCGGGTTGGGCCCAGACACCGCTGGGCTGTCCCCCACATGGCACGGAGCTCTCACGATGGGGCAGTTATCTTTCTTTGCCGTCCTGTGGGCCGTGCCCTGTACCGCCGCCAGGAGGGGGCGCTCCGAAGCCCCTCTGTGTCTGTACTTCCAGCCAGAGACTGTTTATCCTCACCTTGGCGCCTCTTGGGGAAGGCCCATGAATCACTGGCCGAGGCGGGTGGGGACTCCGGATCCCGCTCCCTCTGGGGCCCGCCCTGGGCCCCCACCCCACCCCCTGCCTGCCCAGGAGACCAGAGAGCCGGCCTGCTCCCCCAGACTACAACAGGGCCCTCCCAGCTGGGTCCCTCTATCCGGGGTGCAGAGGGCAGCATCTAAGGGGCCTGGGGGGTGGTCTCAGCTCGTCTGTGCGTGGGACTAGCTCGTTCCTCCCCTGCTTCTGCTTCCCAGAGCTGCAAGGGGATCCGAACCCCCCCTAGGTCACTGGCCAGCCCCGTGGGGTAGGCCTCACAAATGGCACAGCCTTATTTTACAGGTGGCTGAGCAGCTCCCGGAGGGTTCTCTTTAGGACGGAACCAAAATCCAGGCATCGGGAGGAAAGATCTGGGGGTGGGTGAGGGTGGTGGGCTGTCTGGGGGCCGTCTTTGCTCCAGGTAGGCCCGTGGCTGGTGTAGCAGGTGCAGCGGCAGTGGGCCCCCTGGGTGTGCGAGCCCCCCTCCCCTGCCCCGCCGGCCCCCAGCCCGGTGACCTCCATCAGACTGTGACCCAGTCTTGGAGGAGCGTCTGTTCCAGGGCGGTTGGAAAGTCCTCCTTCCAGGGCCATCGGTGTGCTTTCTTGGCTGCGAGAGGCACTTCCCTTGCCCACTCTCCAGGCTGGCTGGGTTCCATGGGGCTGGCACTGCCATTTAGATGTTAAAATAACCCTGCATCCAGAAAGACTCAGCTCTGAGCTTCCGGATGGGCCGGTGGCTGCGGGGAGGCTGAGCGCTGTGCGGCCGCCGCCGTCTTCCCCCTGCTCCTGTCCCTGGAGCCCCGCAGGGCTGTCCTGGGGCCTTGGCGGTGACTTCCGGAGCTGTCTCGCCACCCAGGCCCGCTGGATGCCAGCCTGCGTCTGGATTTTCGCTGGCTTCTCATATCTCTTGCACAGCACTTCCAGTCTGGGTAGATTTTAGATGTTTTTCCACTGGGGCCCTTTGGAAAACGGTGCCCAGAGCTCCGGCTTCCCAGCCCAGCCTGTGAAGTGAGTCTTGTCTCCTCTCCTGGCAGCCAGTCAGGGAGCGAGATCCGGCCGGAATGGGGCTGCTCCCACGGGGCTCTCGGGGAGGTACCAGGAGGTCGGGCAGTTTCTTTATCCTGGGTCGACCCCAGGGGGATGGTGTCGCTCAGCTCTGCGACAGCACAGAAGGCTCTGCCCCTCAGAGCTGCCCTCCCTGCTCCCTAGCTTGGGAGTTATTCGGGGAGAGCAGGGTGGGGTGATGAAAACCAGCATCAGACTTCCTCTCTCTCTCTCCAGCTGTCCCACCCATGTGAACAGAAGAAACATCTCCAGAAACTTTAGCACCCATGCTCACATCCCCTCACGTGCCTGGATCATTCTCTGATTTCTTCTATAGCCAATGTCATGCCCTCTTGAACAAGAGGCTCCCTGGGAGGCACTGTGCCTTCTCCCACCCACACAGGATCTGGCATACAGTAGGTGTTCAGCCCACAGCAGGTGCTTAGCAAACAGTAGGTGCTCTGCAAACACATGTACACCTTTGGGGAAATGCCACTCTTTAGGTAATGCCTTTGGGAAGACAGCATTATTTTGATAAACATCAAATCATGGAGGTTTATAGGTGGGGTCAGTTGGTGTGACCCGATGAGCCATGGAGAATGCCAGAAGTGCTTAAATCTTGTCACTGTCCTCCTACCTCTCTAAATTCAGTCTCCTGAAAGTGTGTGCTTGCTTCTGGCAGTGTTGTCTCAAAGCTCACAAGGTTGTGGGGTATGCTGTTCTCCAGGGAGGACTCCCCTCCCTTGGACCGTCACGTGAAGAAGGACTCCTAACACAAGCCAGTTTTTATACGGTGCTTACTCTGTGCCCCGCACTGCCCCACGCATTTGCGGGCACTGTGACCTGTCACCCGCCTCGGAGACCAGGAGGCCGCTGGCCAGAGAGAAGGGTTGTCTGCCCCGAGTCAGCCGGCGCATGGATAGCTTCCTAGTGCTGCTGTGACAGACTGCCCCCAAGTAGCTTAAAGCAACACACACTGATTATCTCACAGTTCCAAAAGTCAGCCGTCTGAAAGGGGTCTTATAGGCTAAAAATCAAGGGTTTTGGCAAGGCTGTGTTCCTTTCTGGAGGGTCAAGGGGAGAATCGTTCCTTGTCTTTTTCACCTTCTAGAAGCTTCCTCCATCCCTTGGCTTGGGGCCCCTTCCCCCATCCTAAGGCTCCAGCACAGCATCTTCAGTCTGACCCCAACCCCGTGCCTCCCTCGGATAAGGATGCCTGCGATCACGCCAGGCCACCGGCTAGCCCAGGTTCCCCTCTGCATCTCAAGATCCCTAACCTAACCACCTCACAGTCCCGGGGATTAGGGTGCGCTCATCTTTGGGACATTATTCCCCCTGCCGCGCCCAGGAAGGGGACAGCCGTTGGCCCTTTGTGGGTCACTCACTCTGTAAATGCCAGCGAAACATGGGGCCACCTTGAGGACAGCTACTGGGGACTTTGGGGGACCTCCTCCTCCTCCCAGCCTTGTATGCTTTCTCCCTGTGGCCCTTGGCTCTTGTTCTGGGGACCCTGTGGCTGGGGAGGCGCTGCGGGGGATCCTGTCCATAGGCTGACCCCAGACAGGCTTGGGCCCGGCCCCGGGTAACGAGTCAGTGGGGGCTTCTATGCACGTGAGAGTTCTCGCCTCTCAACCACGCAGGCGCTGTGAGGTGCCTGGGCCTGGGTTAGACAGCCCATCAAGTCCTGAACCTTACGGAGCTCCTTGTCTGGGGGTGAGAGACACACGTAGGGGTGGCAGCCCTGGACCAGGTGAGAAGGAACCAGAAGGACGTTCCCGGTGCAGGAAGCAGCATGAGCTGTGGCACAGAGTCAGCGGACGTGTGGCCGAGGGCGTGAGGGACACGTGGGCAGAGGCCAGTCCCACGTGTGTGAGAGGCAGCCGAGGAGTGGGAGTCGAGGGTACGGACCCTGGAACCCCAGGGTTCGAATCCTAGTCCTGCCTCTTCCTAGCTGTGTGGCCTCAAGCAAATTCTTGGTCACTCTGGGCCTCTGTTTCAGCATCTGTAACACGGGGATGCTGGTAGCAGCTGTCCTGCGGTCGGATAAGTGACCGTGCCCGGGGCAGTGCCTGTGCCGCTAGCTCAGAACGCCGGCTGCTGGGATTAATCCTCACCTAGGCGAGCCCCGGGAGGAGCTGGGCGGGGAGGGGCGGTACGGAACTCTCAGGTCGGTCGGCAGGCAGGGCTTGGTCTGAGCCTGCGATTCCTCCTCTTGTCCGATCCAGGGGGTGGGGGCTGGCCTCGATGCTGAGCCCTCGCGCGCGCGTGCCTATCAGGACCCTCCACAAAATGGGTAAAACGAGAACGTCCAAGGGAGCAGCTTCCTGCGATAGCGGGAATGTTCTAGATCTGCACTGGCGGTCCTGGAACCGCGACTTCACGCGGCTGCTGAGCCCTTGAAGTGCCGCGTGGAATCTGTCGTTTGTTTAGTGGTAATCCGGTTACACCGCAATCACCCCAGGCATCCGGTGGCTACCGGCCGGGACAGGGCAGCCCGAGAGCAGTGTCCCCCGTGCGTGGGGATTGCGGGACAGGCGTGGAGAAACTTCCCCGAAATGGTAAGGTGTAGGAGCGTGATTCACAGGTGAGCCCAGACTTCGGGGACAGGCCTGTCTACGGCGGGGCTGAGATGGTGCTGAAGGAGAAAGGAAGCTGAGTCGGTTCCAAAGACGAAGCACGTAGGAAGTGTAGGCGGCAGGTGGCCCCACAGGGGCTGTGGAGTGGGCAGTGACGGAGGGGCTTCTGGGGAGCTCGGCGTCGTCTGTCTCCCACGGCCTGGCGGGCCTCAGCAGGTGGAGCAGGGGAGGCAGGGCTGGGGTCAGGGTGCTGTCTGGGGCTGAGGTGACCCCTCAGGGGCCTGATAGGGTGGGGTTCCGGACACGTTAAAGTGCAGGCCCTATGGCCTGTGGGGCCAGAGTTAGGGACTCTTCACCCTTAGATCACATCTCAAGGGGCACTTCCACAGGGGAGCCCTCCTGGATTTCCTGATGATCCCTTGCCACACACCCCCCGCCCCCGCCAACCCCGGGGATTACAGCCGTCACCACGGTTGGAACTCTGGTCTGCTTGAGGGGTCATCTGAAGGCTAGTGGAGGATTCAGGCAGCCAGCTCCGAGGAGCAAGGAGGCCATCTCCTCTGTTCACCGTGGCAACCACAGTGTGGATCCCAGTAGGGCACACGGGCTCAGTGAATGAACGGAACGAAAGGCCCAGCGCCATGTCCGCTGAGCTCACCGAGCACTCGCTGTGGGCACATGGAGTTACAGCGGAGGCAGGCTGGTGGGTGGCCCAGCGCGGGACACCTGCTGTATGAGCACGGGCTAGGCACGTGAGGTGACGCCGCGTCACAGACATCCCCGGATGGCAGTGCTGTTGTACCGGAAGCAGAGGTTTCCTTCTGGCTCGCACTCCGCGTTCGTCATGGGCTGACCATGACGTTGAGACCCGGGCCATCTGCCTTTCAGAGGAACTGAGGGTGTCAGGCTGGCGAAGAGGCCGCCGTCTTGAACGTCACCCCAGAAGGAAAGGTTAGCGATGCGGGACCTCACCCTGGCATGAGACCCTGAGCCCAGAGGTGACACGTGTCACCGGCGCTTGCCACGTGCCCCTCCCCCTCGGCGCTCCCCCACAGCGGGGCCGGAAGTGTCGTCCCCCCAACACGAGTGGAAGGCAGAGAGCAGGTGCTCGTGGCTGGTGGGCTGGTAGTAGTAACGAGCCCCACTGGCCACGCTGGAGGTGACCCAGGAGGCAGGGCTGACGGCTGGTCTCAGAAGGAGCGGCTCCTGGTCCTTTCCTGGGTCAGGTGTCAGCCTGAGGACGTTCGCGCTGCTGTGTCCCCTTCCTCCCGGGGACGGGGCACAGACACAGGCTTCGGGGGGGCTCTCCGCCCTCAGCCACGGGCGACTCCAGGCAAGGTCAGGAGCAAAGGTTTGAGCCTCTCACAGAGCTCCCGACTGCCCACGTCAGCACGGGGGCATCTTGGGGGCCTTGAGCTCGGGGTCCCAGCTCTGGGCCGGCTCCCAGGGTGTAGTGTGGGCTGGGGGTTGCGGGGAGAGGCCATTACCACGTCCCCACATTGAGGTGTCTGGGAACTGGGGGGCAGGCTGGTGGGTGGGGAGCCGAGGGCCCAGGTGGGTGCGCTGGGGTGGGCTTCTTGATGGACCCCACGAAGCAGGCTTCCAGACCAAGCCAGGGCTGGAAGGATGTGCGGCAGCCCTCTTGTGCCCAGTGGGGAGCTGGGGCCACAGGGCCGAAGGGCTGTGTAACCCCGTGTCTGTGGCTCTCCCTACAGCCCCCTGGCCTCCCCCCGAATTCCCCAGCGCTTGAGATGAGGCCCCGGATGCTGCCTGTGTTCTTTGGGGAGACCATTGAGGTGCACCCAGAGCCCACGCACGAGATCCGGTGAGTGGGTCTGCTGGGGGGGTGGGGGTGCGGCCGGCGCTGGTCCCGACCCCCCATGGGGAAGGGGGGCCAGGCTGTGGGCCCAGTAGGCTCCCCGCGTTCGGGGCAGCCCTCTGGGGGCTGCTCCCTGAGGAGGCAAGACCGTGTCTGTGCCAGCGGTGACCTGATTCTAAGAGACGCTGACCTGAGGGGACTTTCTCTGTCTCCCTCCCGTGCTCCGGGTCTGCACCTGGCCATGTCCCCACTGCCCTTCTCCCCAAATCTGGCTGATTTTATTTTAATCCAGCCTTCCAGAAGGTGTGCACAATGGTCAGCACACACACACCCTATAGCTCCCTCCCTCCAGTCCCGCCAGACGTGCCGGGATCCGTGACCCAGCCCCACACAGGCAGTAGGGGACCCCCTTTCTGCCCAGCGTTTGGTAGCGGTCACGTGAACACAGAGCTGGGACTGTCGTGTCTCCTTTTTCTACTGAGGCGTCCTTGGCCGCAGGCGCAGTGGGGCCCCTCCCGCGTGCGGGTCATCTTAGGTGCATCTGGATTTCTGGGTGAAGATGACCCCGCAGGAGGTTTCCTGCATTGGTTTGCCCTCCAGGGAGGGCTTCTGGGGATCAGGATTCCAGAAGGTGGAGTCCAGGGGCCACAGGTCCTGCCCGCATAGCCACAGGACCCCCGGGACAGAGCTGTCCACGTCAGCCTGGGCCTGTCACGGAGACCCACTGCCTCCTGCCCCCCAGCTCTGGACGTGGTCCCAGGAGACAGACGGCTCTGCTTTACACTTCGTTCTTCCCAGAGAGCCCCCGTTAGTTAAATGTGACGGAGACGACCAGCCGCCCCCACGCGGGTGGAGGAGAGCCACCTCGACTCCCTCTGACTCCCTTCACGAACCAACCATCTGTGGGGCTGCGATGGGGGGCGAGGCTGGTACAGTCTCCACCCTCCCGGAGCTTTGGCTGGCCGTTTGGTTTTCTGGAGTTCTGGAAGCAGAGCAGCAGGGAGCAGCTGCTCGCTCGTATGGGCGTCACGCCCCTAGGGGTGCTGAAGCTACTTTTGGGGAGACCTCAAGCTTAGGGAGGAGCGTCAGGGAGAGCACAAGGAGGCCCGTGTGCCCGATAAAAAGATTAACCGGCTCTTTACATGTTGCCCTTTTCGCCTGGACATCGGCACACTCGCTCTCTCCTACGTAAATGAATCTTTTTTCTGAACCACTGGAGAGAGGCCGTTGGTGGCATCCCGACCTTCAGCCCCTAATACTCTAGCGCCCTTCCTGACAGCAGGGACATCCTCTCACGTAATGACACCACCACCCGCATCCCTGCGGCACAGATTTCGTCCCTTGTCCCCCATGCCCTTTCACGGCAGATTCTTAGCCCAACTCATGAGCCAGCCCGAGTCACGGGTCGCACTGAGTCCTACGTCTTTAGTGTCCTGCAAGCGGGCAACTCCCTCTGCCCTTTGACCCTGACTTTTTGGAAGAGCCCAGGCCATTGTGTTCAGTGGTGCGGGGGGCCCTTCCCACGTTCACGGACACCCCCCCAGACGGCGCGGGTGGGCAGCGGGGGGCCCCATCCTGGGCTCACCCTGCCTCCCCCCCCGCCCTCCCCAGCTGCAACTCGGAGGTCAAGTATGCCTCGGAGAAGCACTTCCGGGACAATGTCTTCTATGCGCCCGTGCCCACGGTCACGGCCTACAGCGAGACGATCGTGGCGGCGCCCAACTGCACGTGGCGCAACTACCGCAGCCAGCTGACCCTGGAGCCTCGGCCCCGCGCCCTGCGCTTCCGCAGCACCACCATCATCTTCCCCAAGCACGCCAGGAGCACCTTCCGGACCACCCTGCACTGCAGCCTGGGCCGGCCCCGCCGCTGGTTCACCTCCAGCGTGCAGCTCCAGCTGTGCGAGCACCCCCGCCTCCCGGGGCCCGTGGCGCTCTGACGGGGCGGGACCGACCCCCCCCACCAGGGACCTTGGACAGGGGGGCCCGAGGACGGACTCCGTGGCTCAGCCTGGAGCCGGGGCGGGAGGGCGGTGGGGGAGGCCCGTTCCAGTGTGGCGCACTCCATAAACACATCTGTTTTATTAGCACGTAAACGGGCGAGGCGGCGCGGGCCCGGCCCCCTGAAGATGTGGGAGGTGGCGGCCCACCCCAGGGTCCTGGCGGGGGAGAGGAAGGCGAGCGTCTGTGGCGCACCCTTGGAGCCCAGAGCAGCCTTGGCCCGAGGGCCGCTGCAGCTCCTCGAGACCCCAGCCACCCTGTCTGTCCAGGGCTGGTGGCCTGGCTCCCAGGCCCTGTGCCAGGGAAGAGGGTGCCATCCAGACACCCACACCCCTGGGAAGAGGTGTCTCCAAAGTGGGCCCTTCACCTGCGTGCAGCTCGGCTGGAGGCCCAGGCTGAGCGACCCCTGGTGGCCGTTGAGCTGGGAGGTTGGGCACAGGCCAGCGGCAGAAGCCAAGGCTTGTGCTGGTAAAGACCTTGCCCGGGCAGTTCCGTGTCCTGTGCCCCAGGGACGACGATTTGGGGCACAGTCCGCCTAAGTGGAGGCCTCTGAGCTCTGCGGCCGGACCCTCGCCCCAGGGCATCTCTGCTAACCTCTGTCCGTGCAACCCCAGCAGAAGCAGGACTCACCCCGGAGCCTTCGCGCCAGGTGCCAAGGGGAGGCATCAAAGCTCTCGGAACGTCCGTCGTCACCTGTGCAAGGAGGGTCCCCGCTCAGCTGTCGGCTTAGAGACAGACCATGTGGTGCTGCCACACGGGCCGCAGGGCTCCCCTTGCGTCTGATGCCAGGACAAGCCAGGGGCCACGGGCTGGTGCCGCCCCGGACTGGTGCCCTAAGAGCCCCCAGTGCGGCCTGAACGGACCCAGCAGGTAGGGGGCTGCCCCGCCGCTCCCTTCGTCATCCCCCACGACGGGGCGGGATAGAAAGGCTCTGGGACTTTAGCCCCACGTGGGGCAGGAGAAGCAACTGCGAGCTCACGCCCAAGAGAGGCAAAGTGCCTGATATATTTTTATAAAGCTGCACAGACAGTGCGTGTTCGCCACGGTCCGGTTAACAAAGAAATAACTTAAGAATTTGAGTATCTTAATAAAATGTGCAAACCCGAAGAGGCTCCCTCCTCTGTTTCTGAGCCCCTCAGATGCCACGGGGCAGGGGGCAGGTTTTCACAGGCCCCTGTACTCCATGGCCACCCCCTCTTCTCCCCACCCAGGCTTGGCTTCGGGGAACCCTGCCTCCCCTCAGCCTCTCTGCTCACAGGGAACAGGGAGGTGCTCCGAGGGCTCAGAACCCTGTGCCCCACCCCCTTAGCCTCAGTGGGCACGGCTTCACCAAGAGCTGGTGAATAAATGCAGAGACCCAGGCCCCACCATGGGACTTGGGTGTGGGGGTGGTTCCAAGGGGTCCTGGGAATCTGCATTTTTGGCACCCAACTGCTTTGTGACCCGCATCTCAGCCCCCTGCACTGATAGCCCCCCACCTCCTCCCCAGAGAAGGGCCCCAGCTGCCTCTGCAGAAGTCATCCCAACCCCTGGGGCTCCAGGTTGTGCTAATAGGGAGACACTCGGCAGCCACAGGACAGTGTCCTCTGCGAATTGCCAAGTCAGACTAGAACTTGCTGCCCTGGGCCTCTGAAGTTGGTGGGCCGAGCAAGTGGGGTGTCTTTTGACATAGAGGCTTTTTGCAGGGGACAGACCCCTCCTTCGAGGGGGTGGGTCGGAGTACAATGGGCAGGGTCACTTGTGGCCTCCTGATGCCGAGCCCTGAGCCTGTCGGTGTGTAAGACGACGGTAACGGTAAAGCCGCCCTAGCTGACTCACACAGCACCCGGGGTGCCCCAGACGCCAAATGAACCATCCCGTGTGGCTTCACTCCGTTCAGCCATACCTGCTGAGATGGGCACTCCTGTGTCTCCATTTTACAGAGGAGTAAGGCACAGAGAGGTTAAGTAACTTGCCTAAGGTCACACAGCGAGTGGGAGGCAGGGCCAGAACCTTAGCCACTTGGCTGCCTGCCTTTAATGGGGGATGGTCTCTAGCAGGGTAGGGCCAGGGGTGAAATCCAGGAGGGGCAAGGACAGGCTTCCATCACTGTGAGGAAGACTCCCGAGGCCTCTGCGGGCTGCGTGGACAAGAGGGCACCGACACAGCTTTAGGGACCCTGAGAACTCAGCCCGTTTAGAGATGGGAGTCTGTGTGGACGTGCGTGCTGGGGTCCCATCGTTTGTACCCAATCAACCCAACTGCACAAGCTCCATTTCAACCACGACCTCGATCTCCTACCACTTGAAGGAAGAATGGGTTGGGCTTCTGGACCTGTGCAGTTACGGTGCCAATGACCCAGCGAGCCTGGAGGTGCCCCTGGGGTTGCCCTTCAAGAAGGAACTTCTGAGGCGCGCAGGGAGCCGACACCCTCCAGCTGCAGCTTTCCAGCCCCGGCCTGGGACCCCCAGCAGAGTCCTTACCCTCGGGGGACTGAGACGACGCCTCTCCCTTCCCTTTCCCGGGGTCACCTCCATCCCGCGTCTCCCAAACGGCCTCAGAGAGCACAGCAAGTTGGAGTCTCCAACTGCTCCCTGTCTCCAGGGGGCTCCGTGAGGCCCAACCTGGGAGGAGGAGAAAGTGGGGAGCAAGGGCAGCTGCCCAGAAGGCCCCCAAGTGCACCCCGGGTTTCCTGGGAACCCAGAAGACCCAGAGGCCAGGCAGAGGCGACGCCAGCTTCATCTAGATCCTTGGGATTTCCACCCCAAAACAGACCCGAGCACAGTGCCCCCTGCTGCCCGGGCTCAGGAAGGCCCTTCCACCTCCCCCGCCCTCCACACACCCGGGATCTAGAGGCACTAGGAAGCCCCCGGAGGGGCAGATGTCACTCACGCAGTCCCTGGGGAGCAGGAGACCACACTAGGGACGGGCCGGTGGCTGGAAAAAGAGCATGTCGCTTAACGTCTCTAAGCATCTGCCAGATGGGCACACGCTCTCATGCCCCAGAAGGGGGAGGTGAGACTTGGCCCTTGTCGAGCCTCTACTGCAGTGGACCTGGCCCGGAGCCTTCCTGGGGGCAGGGCCTCCCCCCTCCCTGGGGTAAAGCCTCCCCCCTGGGGAAAAACCCCTCCCGTGTCTGAGGGCCAGGTCTGGCCCCAGACACCCCTCTGTTGTGATCACTCCTGCCGTCTCCGGGTTTACACCCACAAGCCTCGAATCAAACTCAGCAACCCCCCCCCCAAACAGGTGTCCCCATCCTCTGGACTCAACGCGGCCCATCCCCTCCTCCCCAGGATAGGAGTGCCAAGAGCAGCCAGCAAGGGCTCGGAGCCCTCGCTCCGTCTGCAGGCAGCCTGGCCTGTTCATCCTCGTGGGGACCCTTGGAGTTCGTGGGAGGAATCCTAATGAGGAAGCGGGACCTGGCCCGCCTGTGGAGGGGGTCTGTCACATGGCCGCCAAGCCCCCGGGCTCCTTGCAGGATCCGTCCACACGATGGCCCTCCTTAGCCTTCTCAAGGACAGGATGGCCAGGGAGCCCTCCCCCCAGCTGCTGGCCATCCCTTTTGCCCCCAAACATGCAAGTAAGAGCCCCCATTGCTGGGCCCACCTGGAGTTCTTCCTCCTTTCATTTTCTATCAAACCCTCTTTGTCCGTTCCTTGCCTGGTGGCCCTATCTGACTCCCGCACAGGGACACAGTGAACAGTGTCTCTACGAGGAATGACAATGATCGCATCATCCCCTTTTACAGAGGAGGCAACTGAGGCACAGAGGGTTCAAATGACTCGGTCAGGGTCACACAGCCATTAAGTGGCCAGTGAGGACGGACCCCTCGCCGGCCCCAACCCACTCCCAGGGCAAGGGGGGCTCCGTCCTGCTCTTTCCTGCTGTGCTGCCCCCACCCAGGCCCCCCATTGGTCTCAGAAGCTTCTCTCTCAATCCACCCAACACGCTGGCAAGCTAAGGTCACCCCAATTTCAGAAAAGCAACAAATCACCTTGCTGGGCTCATTCCTTCTCTGAAAATGCCGGGCCTTCACACTGACTTCCACGTGGTCACCTTGGGCTCCCAAATGTCCCTGGCTGGTTTCCCCTCCCAGCCTTGGCCCACACAGGCTCCCTCCACTCAGCCCATCCTTCCCTTCCCCCACCCAAGAGCTACCACCTCCAGGAAGCCAGCCTGACCACTCAGTTCGGTTATCACCATGCCTGCATCCCCCAGCCCCAGGAAGGCTTGTCCTGAGCCAAGCCCAGTGGGCGGCAGCTCTCTAGGCCAGGCCTCTTCCTACTGCTGGGCCCTGACTGGAGACCTCGTGGCCACACAGAGGGAGGAGCCAGGTTCTCGGTGAAGGTCAACCTCCGGCCGTGGGCACCCCCCCCCATCGTGAGGGCTGCAGACCACCCCATCAGAAACACCTGGGCTTTTTGCTGAGAACACAGATTCTCAGGCCGAATCCTAGACCTACAGATTCACACTGATATTCTCTAGCCAGGGCCCAGGAATGTGCATTTAGTCAACTTCCCAATGTCCTAAGACACGCGGACACTGCCACCGACTGTCCACTTTACAGATCACGTGCTGGTTTTCTAGTAGGTCTGCTCCTCAGAGCCCGTTCAGCCCGACACCATTGCCAAGGGAGCCAGTCAGCAACAGGGCAGGAGGGGAAAACAGGAGCTCTGCCCTGGAGGGGTTCTGTCCGATCCGGGACATGGGTGGCTTGCAGTGTTATCAGAGACCCAGAGGACAGAGGAGATGGTAAGGTGGGAGCTCGTAGAAGAGGCACTGTCCCAGCTGGGTTTGGAAGCGTGTGTAGGAGTTTTCCGGGGAGATGAGGGTCCGGGGAACAGCACAGGCCTCCGTGTCAAAGACGGAGCAGCGAGAAAGGCAAACAAGACGAGGGTGGAACGAACTCTTTGGGGTTGAGGACCAGTTGGTCGAGGTTGGAAGACGCGGCCATGAGCTCTCCCTACACCCTGCAAACACCCCCGTGTTGGGTCAGGGCCACCTCTACACCGAGGTGCTAGATGGGGTCAGCCCTGAGGCCACGGAGACGGGCTGGTGGAGAGGACCATGTGGGCTGAGACTTGCGGCCACTCCCAGATCACTCTGGTCTAACTGCGGCTGAGGGAGGTGCCATGGGATCCTGGGTGGCATCAGCATGTGTGGCCCAACCTTGGTGGCTGGTGTGGCCAACACGGCCTGACCCATCCTGGATTCCAGATAGGGGCTGGCCTATGCCCTGGAGTGGAGCAAGGCCCCAGCCAGGACAGGGCCCTGTGCTGGCCCGACACTGCCACCTGCCTGCCGCCCTCAACACTACAGCCCAGGTGCCCGGTTGCACCCTGCGGGGGATGCACGAGGCCCACTGCCCCTGCTGGGGGGGGGGGGGTGTCCCCAAGGCTCCACAGAAAGTCCCCAAGGCTCCACAGAAATTCACCACCAGACCAGGCTCCGGGCCTCTCTGCTCATCTTGCCTCATGGCACAGGCTGGCAGGAGAACTTAGGAGAATAGAGTATCAGAGAGGCTGGACAGGGTCCCCGGACAACTTGGACCCGTCCTCCACCCCCATTCCTGGGGCCTCCAGACACACAGCCCAGGAAGGCGGGGCGCTGGTCAGCCCGGGGACTGGGCAGCAGCCGTGCGGAGCTTGGGCAGGGATGGCAATTTCGGCCTCCGGCGGACCCCGATCCCCTCTCCTATGCCGTCTTAATCCCATAGGGTCTCTGCAGCGCCGAGCGGAAGGCTGGAGCCCAACGTCTGGGGCGGGAC
This sequence comes from Ursus maritimus, assembly GCF_017311325.1. Classification (NCBI taxonomy): domain Eukaryota; kingdom Metazoa; phylum Chordata; class Mammalia; order Carnivora; family Ursidae; genus Ursus; species Ursus maritimus. The sequence continues at coordinate 24,675,329 of NW_024425897.1, forward strand.
ACGAGCGCCCCAGGCCCGCGGCCACCCCTGCTGGGGACACCTCATCGGAGCCTTGCAAGGCTGGTTCTGAACTGAATAAACGCTATGCCCTTGGCCAGACACATCGGCCTGCTAGCAAGCTGGCTGGGCCAGGCTGGGCCCCTCTCTGGGCATTTGGGGGTGTCTGTCCCTGGGTGGGCCAAGGGGCCAGCACCCCTGGGCCAAGAGACTGAGGGACAGGGACAGGGTGGATTCCGGGACCATGACACTCAGAAAGAGAACCTGCCCTGCAGACCCCGTCCTGACCGGGGGCTGTCTGCATATCAGGCAGGCTCTCTGCAGACAGGACTCTGCACACAGGGCCCGAGGGACAGCAGTCGGCGGCCCCCCAGCCCACACGGCGGGGCCGACCCTGGGTCCGCCACGGCGGAGGTTCTCGGACTTCGGCATGAAGTCCACATTCGGGCCAGTGACACCTGGGGGTGGCCGACAGGTGGCTGCCTGGCTCTTGGCTGCAGGGGGAAGAGTCCTGACGGGCGAACACGCAGAGGGCACCCCCGAGGGCCCACAGCACACAGCCACACAGCACGGGCGGGCAGCCAGGACGGGGGGCAGCGAGGACCCCGAACGCCCTTCCAGAATCAGGCACCGCATCTGGCGGTACAGGCTGAGATGCGCACCCGTGACCCAGGACCGGGCGAGGGTCTGGAGGACACGGCGCAGGCCAGGGTGCCAGATGAGGTGGCCACGGGGGTAAGGAGCAGGGGTGGGGGTCACAGTGAGGCTGCCGGTGCCCAGAGCTGACCGAAAACAGCCTCTGTCCGCGGCCAAGAACCGCAGCCTTCCCGAAACTCAGGCTGTGCTCGTAAGGACACGGAGGCAAAGCGCGGGGCGCCTCTCAGGGACCCCTGCCACCGAACCTGCAAGCCACCGCCACTTGGTGGCTGTTCCAAGTCCCAGACGGGTGAGGCTTTCCCTCTTCTGCCTCGTATTCAAAGAAAGCAGTGACAGCAACGGGTCTGTTTCTGAACACGACGGTGGCAGGAATGAAATGAAAAGTACTCCACGGTTACGAACCGACAGGACCGTCCCGAACACGATGGCGCTGTGCCCTCCGCGGGTGCGAGCGGGAAGCCCTCCCCAGGGGCGTGAATACACCCCCCCCCCGGTATGCGTGTCGGACGCCCGAACCAGGTGTGCGGACTCGATACCGTCCCCTCACGAGTAGGAGTGTCTGATACTCTCACCAGGGCTGTGACTGGTTGATCCCCTCACGGAGACGTTCTCACCGTGGATGGAAATACGCACCTGCAGAGGGGACGCATCTGGGGCGGTTCGGGTGGATACTTCCTTGCCCCTCCAGGGTGACATTCCCGCTGTCCCCCGAGACCTGTCGCCCGCCCTCCTGGCTGCCCAGTCCGAGGGAGAGAAGAAGCCTTTGTAACTTGAGTATAATTCGCTTTTTAATGAGAACAACGTGTGTAAATGACAGAACACCACCGCCGTGCGCAATGGCGGTCACGGAATACCCATCAAATTCATTCTGCCCAAGGAAGGGAGGGAGGGAGGACGCAGGGGCGCTCACGAGCCGCAGCCCCCGCCCCCTCAGTCCTGCGGACGATGGGGTCACTGACTGGCGGCCTGCACACGCCTCTTGAACGGTAAGCAGAGATCGAAAGCACAGCAGCAATAATACTGGGTAAAGTCCTTCCTTGCGTAAAACATCTGAATTAATTCATTGAAGGTATCAAAAATATACCCTGTAAACCAATACATCATTCACACCTGCCTTTCCTTCCCACCGCTGCGGCAACGCCGTGTGAGACGACAGCCCAGTTCCTTGGAGCGCCCGCTCGCCCTAGACCGCACCTGGCCCTTTCGCCCGCCCATCCGGCCCAACTGGGTTTCCAGCAGTCTCGTGGACCGGGGCAGTCCGTGGAGACCGGGACAAGAGCGCTGGGGGCTGGACAGGGCCCGTGTCCGTCTGTCCAGAGCGAGAAGCAGAATGGGGACGGAGGGAGGGGGCGGGGGCTGCTAGCTCAGTTTAGACTTTGGTTCCAGATGTGTTAGGGGGGGAGGCAGTGGCGTGGGAGGTGCGTGGTCATCCTGCTTTGGGTCCCTGGCCGCCCCGGCTGCGTGCGTGTGGCCGCCGCGCCCCCTCCCCGGCCCCTCCCCTCCCGAGCACCAGGTAAACATCCCCTGAGTAAGGTCACTGCACAGGACCAGCCCGGGGCGGGAGTCGTAGTTAAGGCTTTAGACAGGCAAGGATGCCGGCTCTGGACGGACGGACGGACGGGCGCGCAGGCAGACTCAGGGGCTCCTTCCTCTGTGGGGGGAGTCGGCGGCTGCCCCGCTCCTTGCCTGGCTGCTCTGGCCACGCGCTGGGCCCTGGCGCCGCCCCCCACCCTGTTCTGACAGTCACTCGCTGTCGGAGAGTGTCTCGTACTGTGAGCAGAGCAGTGGCTTGGGCTCCTCGTCCCAGGCATGGTGGGGGCCGGCAAGGGGCCCGCCGCCCGCGGGAAGGCCAGGTGGGGGTGGGGAGGCCATGACACCCGCCTGTAGCCGCATGATCAGGGGGTTGTAGGGAAATGGCGTGGAACCTGCCGGAGAGACCAGGAGAGACCGTCAGGAGGCCCCCGTGAGCTGGGGACCCCCCATGGGCCCATCCATCTACCACACTGGGGACTGGGCCTTGGCCTCCCCCTTCTGGCCACTGTCTCAAACCCCCCTAACTCCTGCGAGCTTCCTCAAAACTGTTCATCTCTCACCGCTACTGTGCCCTGGCCACCTGGTCCCTAGACCAGTGGGGGCCTCTAAGCCATTCCTGCCCTTGCCCCTCGGGTCTGTCCTCCTGCGGCCCAGCGCTCTCCTGAATACAGCAGATAAGTCACGTTCCCACTTACAACCCTCCAGTGACACCTCGCGTTCACCGAGGAAACCTGGCTCCCTGCGACCTGCCAAGCCTGTGAGATCGCCCCCCCTTCACTTCCTGAACACCCCCCTTCTCAGATCAGGGCCAGAGGCCAGCTTCCCTGGACAGCCCCGAGCACACCCTTTCTCTCCACCTGGCCCCTGGGCAGTCTTCTTAGGAGAGGCCAGATCACACACTCCGCACACAGTAGGTGCTTGGGCACCCCGACCCTGAAGACCTGTGCGTCCGACGGGCCGACAGCCAGCAGGCCCATGCACCCCCACTCCCTGATGCCCACCTGCGGATGAAGGCCGGTCCTCCCACACACGGTTGGTGAGTGGGGTCCGGCGGTTGCAGTCCCCCTCCGAGTGCACTGAGGAGACGGAGGGTGGCCGGTCCCCAGACGCCAGGCCTGGGGCCGGGGACTTGGCTTTTCGGCTGCTGGGTCTGCCAGAGACTTTGGCCTTCCCGCCACCACCTGCAGGGGGACACACGGAAAAGGGCCGCATTGGACTGTGAAGGCAGCACTCACACGGTGAGGGTGGGGGTGGGTGAGGCCCTGGCTGCCTGCCTCCTGGGCCCTCATGGCAGGGGAGGACAGTAGCTCAGCCCCACCAGGACACCAGTCGACCAGATGGACAGACCTGCCCTGGGCCCGATCCTGGAGGTGGGTTTCTTCTAGGGGAGTGGGTGGAACTACTTTCAAAGGCCCCTCAGGCTGCCCTGAGGCCCACCTATCCACCCAGGGGCTGATACCCTGAGCATGAAGCCTCAGGCCTCTGGCTTGACCCCAACCATTGCTCCAGGACTGTGCCAGGGCTGGGAAGGCTACAGGCCCTCTGCAGAGAAGCTGGGACCCCTGAGGCCAGACCTCGGCCCCCATTAACTCCAGAAACTTCCTGGAACCAGACTGGCCAAGTCAGACAAACGGGCCTGAGGTCTCCTTGCTCAGATAAGTAGAATATTGATTGGGGACCTGGGGCAGAGGGGGAGCTGGCCCCTCTGGTCTCCCTGACTCATCTGAATTTGGGGCTGGCACGCAGACACCCATCAAGTCCCAGGCCAGCCAAGGTCACACATGGTGGCCCCAGCAGACGTTGGGCCCACGGGCCTGGCTGCCAGGAGGGGTTACCCTGACCCACACAGAGGTGGGCCTTTCTCCAGCCTCATCTCCTCTAAGGAGACACAAAACAGGCCCGGACGCGGGCATCCCAGGATCTGCGTCCAGCAGGGGAGGAAGGCAGGGCAGGGCTCGGACAGCAGTGAGTGTTTTTAGAAAAGCAGCAGCTCCTTCGGACCTAGTGGGCAACGGAGGACCGGGGCTATGCCCGCCCAGACGGGGGTTAGCCAACTCCAGACCCACGTCAAACACGCACAAAAATAAAGTCACAAGCTCCAAAGCTGGAGGGGGTTGGTCAGAGGAACGCGGAGGCACAAGATTAAGGACACCGGGATGGGGACAGACGGGGCGGGTGGGGCTGGAGGGCCGAGGCGGGGGAGGCCTGCAGACCTGGCGAGGTGAGTGCGTGTTCGCTCCGTCCGTCAGCAGCGGTTATGGGTATAGCAGCGGGCAGGCTGGCACTGGCATTCAGAGGGTTAAAAGCATTGGCGCTGAGCGGGGGCTCCTCCCACTGATCATATTTACCCATGAGCGCCTTTCTAATAATGGCCTCCAGCCCCATGTTGGTGCTGGCATGCTCCTGCACCGCCTGGCTTCTGCAGGTCATGAGGCCTGGGAGAGAGACACACACACAGGGGCCAGGGGGGCCGGAGGGACAACGGAGAGAGGGAGAGAGTAGCAGAGGGGGGGGAGGAGAAGAGAGAATACACAGTGAGCACATTTTGGCAAAGCAACATGTTTCATTTCCCTATCCCCCCTTGCATTCCTGCGGCGTGGGCGTGGGGTTGGGGGGGGCCCTCGGACTCGGGCCCTGAGGTTTGGGAGGCGAGATGACCACCCCCCACTCTTTCCTACTCTGCCCTCTGGGAAATCAGAAGCCCCTTTGCAACCCCCCCACCCCGAAATCCCAGCTGGGGCTGCTTCTCTTATAAAATTCCAAGTGGCCTTGAAGAGGAAGTCGGGGGAAGGTAGGTGTGTGTGTGTGTGTGTGTGTGTGCACGCGTGCGTGTGTCAGGGTGGAAGTCAGAGGGGGACACCCTGTTTGGGGAGACACAGCTGGCAAACCAGGTCAAGCCAGAGCTCGGTACTGGGTTGGGGGGGGTTTCACCCTGGGTTCCCGGGGCTGGCGGGGGCTGAGGAAGAGACTCTGGGAGGGAAGGTGACCCCTGTGAGGTCTGGGACCCTCAGGGCCCACACTCCCGCCTGCACCCCGCCCCCCTGCCAGCACTGGGCCTAACTCTCCTCCCCCAGCCTCTCCCCCGCCCGGGAGCCACGAGGAGAGAGAGGTGCAGAGACGGACGGTGAAGTGGGGGTCGTAGCCATGCAGTTACAGTGCGTGCAGGGGACAGGGCAGAGCTAGAGACACTTGCATGACCGCCCCCAGCCCGGCCGCCTCGTCATCAAACGGTCGAATCCACACACCGGTCCCTGACGGGCCCCTGCGGACACCCGCTACGTCGCAGCCACAAGTTCCGCCTTTCTCATTCACCATGTTCTGTCCCTTTCTCATTTTCTTGGGGATCATTCTGGGGACTTTCACAAACCCAGGGACGTGTCTCTTCTCCGCATTTTTGCTAAACCAGACTGCCCACGAAGCTCAAGCCCCCTCTGCCTGCCGTCCTCGGGCAACGTCTGCACGGATTTTAAAACTTGCACTCTGGCCAAGCGCACCGACAGCCAGCGGCCGCCCCGGCTCGTCTGTGAGCTACACGGACGGCTTCGCGGCGGCTTTGAGAACCACGCTTCTGGACAACCATTTGCTCCCTGCATTTTGTTTTTCTTTTCCTCCTTTTAGCTTCAAACGCAGCCAAAACCGGGGACACACTCCATCTTTTTAGCTGTGTCTTGGCCCCATTTCACCGGCATCAAAAATACATACATAAAACGGGGGGGAAAAGCCATATCGCTCAATAACAAGCAGTATTTCCAGCAGAGGTGAGCACTGGGGGGAAAAAAAAGTATTCGTGGTGCTCCTAAGAAAACAGCGAGGAGTGGAAAAGACGACGTGAGGGGTACGGGCTGCGGCAGTCTCTTGCAGGGCGGCATCTAGCAAGCCCGATGTTCCCGAGCCTTCCGCCCAAGGTCACGGGTGCGCGGTCGGACGGTGCCAGGCAGGAAGGAAGCTTGACCGCTTCTGGTTACAGAGCCAAAGTCTGACGTGGGGGCTGAGCAGGAGAGACCGGGGCCTGCAGACACGTGTGCGTGCGTGCTGAACTGCTCACAAGAAGTCGAACAGGATTTACACGAAGTCTTGGCGCAGACCTTCGTTGCAGTGCCGCACGAATTTCTACGGACATATGCGCCTGTGTGTCCACGGCCTGCGTCAAGGACTGTGACGTTCTGGACATTTTCATCTCTAACCATCTCGTTGGTTCGACTAAATTGTCTCCTCCCCATTGTGCGAGGCTCAGTGACGGCCCCTGGATCTAGGCTCTGGGTAGACAGACGAGCGCCGGTCCAGACCCCCACTTGGAGGCCCTGACGACCCTTTGATAAAATCCAGTGGTTGTGCCAGGGCTCGAGGCCCCTCTGATGGCCCGCGGGAAGGCCAGCCCACATGCCCTCTGCTCCTCCTGCCTCACACCCTCACTGAAGGCCCAGGGCACAGAGGACACAGCCCTGCAAACGACACTGGGACCTCCGCCCCACCGGACAAGGTCTGCCCACGGAGGTGCCAGTCCCGGCTCTGCTCTGGGCTCAGTCTCTTCGCGCCAGACTTCCGAAGGCAACTCCCTAAAGCCCTGCCCCGGGCCTTCCATGCAGCAGCGGAAACATACCCTGTGGCCCCTACCAGCGGCTGGGGACCCAACCCCGAGGGTCCCCCAAGTCCCAAACATCACAGTAGGCTCAAGTTTTAGTTTAAAAATGCACGTGGGTTTTCACCCATCTCCATAACACATCTTCGTGGTTTGCCCAGCTGGTTCGAATTTTCGAGTAAAACGGGTGTTCTCTCTATAAAAGCGCTCCCGTGGACCCTGAGTGAAGTCCGTGAATACAAAGCACACGCCCACTCTCCCCATCCACACTCAGACCCCCATCCGAGGCCCCGGCAGGCCACTGGTGTTTCCAGATAGTCATGTGTGCTCCTAATTCGGTGCTGAACACACCAGGAAGCCTTGGCATGTAACTCCAATGCAGACTCCTCGCAAAGCCTCGCCAGCCTTTTGTGTGAGTCTGTGTCCCCGCTGCTGGGTTTGCGGAGTCCAGAGGGAAGGACACACTTGAACTAAGAACAGTTTCCCGTCTATAGGACTATGGCTGGGGTGAGGGCTCCAGTGACCTCCCAGGCCACACTCCCTGAGTCTCCTTCCAGATCCCACACACCAGCCTAACCTCCCTAGCGCGCAGCCATGAGGGGGAACAGGGAGAGCAGGGAGGGGGCTGGTGGCCGTGGAGCCCAGGCTGGCCAGTTACCTGTTCCGGTGATGGCGGGCATGTTGAAGATCTCCGTCCCGGGCTGGCCGATATCTGGGGGGCAGGTGACAAGATGGGTAAGGTCTATGGGCCCACAGGTCCTAGGAAGTCACCTGCCCTCCCCCCCGCCCCGTCCTCTGTCCGGTCTAGGCAAGGTGACCAGTGCACACAGATTCAGCAGGTCTGGGGCAGGGCTGGAGAGCCGCCTCNNNNCTTGCTGGGGCTGCCGACCTGCTGGCCCACCCACCGCACCTGGCAGGGCTCTGGAGTTACCGGCCCAGGCCGGGGACTATCTGCAAGGCCGCTGCTCTAGCCCCAGCAAGTTTCTGAAAAGCCTCTGCGATGCCCCCAGACTGCCCCCAGCTGACGATCCCCCGCCGGGGACTGTGGTGGGTTCTTTCTGTGCTGTGATCTGCTACGTGCCAGGCACTGCACTAAGGGTGGGGGAGCGAGGTTAGGGTTTTCATCCATGAGCCGCACAAATGGAGGAAAGATCACAAATACGGTGAGCACTGCGAGCTGGGGACACACAAGGCCCCTGGGTGGGCAGGACCCTGCTACTCAGTATGGGGCTTGGCACAGAGCCACTCACGCAAGTATTCGCCATGTGCCCCCGGTGTGCCCCACACCGCGTCCCGCACCGGCCCGTAGCAACCATGGAGGGAGAGCTCCCCCAGGGCTCCCTGAACGTCGGGGGAGGGGCCGGGGGAGAAGTGGTCGCGGGCCCCCCGTGCTTTGGCAAGCACCCTGTGGGTTCCACGGCCGTGCCGGCCCCCAGCCCCACAGGGGCCCCAGTCCCGGGTGGGGGGCGCTTATTATACTCTGGCTCGTCCCGGGTGGGGGGCGCTTACTATACTCTGGCTCGTCCGGGGGGGGGGGCGCTTACTATACTCTGGCTCGTCGGGGGGCGGGGGGCGCTTACTATACTCTGGCTCGTTCCGGTTGTGGGTGTTGAGCTTCTTGTTAATCTCCTGTTTCTTGGACTTGACCATGGCGGAGTTGCTCTCTGTCAGTTTGCTGAAGAAGGCCGGTGGCTGGCTGGTGTTGCCTGGAGACTTGGAGCCCATCCTGCTGCAAAGATCAGACACCCCAGGTCAGTGGGCTCAGCGCTTAGCTTGCACACCTTTGACGATGGGGCACTTGTCACTTGACCTGCCTCAGAAATTCAGAACCAAGCTTCTACCCCACACCTACAGCCTTCACCTCTCAGGGACCACACGTCTCCTGCAACCTTCTCTGTAGTTCACCGATCCTTGGGCTCAGGCTGTCTCTGCAGAGCCCCAGCAACAGCCTGGCCCCTTGAAAAGCACCTCAGGAACTGGACATACGCTCAGACCACATCCTTCCCCAAGGCCCACGGACCTGGCTTTTTTTTTTTTTTTTTTTTTAAGATTTCATTTATTTGAGAGAGAGGGAGACAGCCAGTGAGAGAGGAAACACAAGCAGGGGGAGTGGGAGAGGAAGAAGCAGGCTCCCAGCGGAGCAGGAACCCGATGTGGGGCTCGATCCCAGGACCCTGGGATCACGCCCTGGGCCGAAGACAGATGCTTAACGACTGAGCCACCCAGGCGCCCCATGGACCTGGCTTTTTTTCTCTGTCCCCAACTACCTGATTGGTCCGGCACATTTAGCTCATCATTTCTCAGGTCCTCAGCAAGTGCCAGCAGTGAGGGCCAGGCCTGAGCCAAGACACCCCAGTCCAAGGCCCAGGAGGCTGACACAGAGCTGTCACATCCGCTCAGCAGGCCTGAGAGATCTCAGCCCCACACTAAAGCCCTTGTCAGCCCCCAATGCACAGCGGGGGACCGAGGCCATAAGCGGGCAAAGGGGCCGAGTCTCGAGCATCCCGGGGGGCAGGGCGGGGTGCCATGGAGGTACCTGGGCTCTGCCGGCTCCCCGTCCCGGTACAGCAGTGGGTACATGGCGCTTCGGGGATGGGCAGCCTCTGCCATGCCCTCCGGTGGGGACACGGGCTCGATAGCGTCCTCACTGCTGCCCAGGGCCGACGTCTTGCTTGGCTCTGGAGACCTGAGTGGAGAGAGGGTCCCCGCTGTGGTCAGAGTTCAGCACTCTCTCCCCCGAAATGACGCAGGGAGGTGCCACTCTCTGAATTCCCCTCCCAACCCTGCCCTGCTCGACATCAGCGTTCAGCCACTCCTTCCACAGAGGGCTGGACGGCTGCTATTTTGGGCTGTGTGGGCCACGCGTGGTCTCTTTTCCAACCCTTAGCTCCTGGACTGTGGGCTGGATTTGGCCCATGGGCGGTAGCTGCCCCCTGCTGCCCCCCATGTCAGGGACCCCACTGTCCCCTCAAAGACATCTGCTGTCTTCCTGCCCTTGTGCCCCTCATGCGGCACCCTCCTCGAGCTGGGGGCCTCCCCCAACCCCAGCGCTCCTGGGGGTACCCCGAAGTGAGTGCACATGTGCCTGCAGTGAGGCTGCTCGCAGAGCACACAGCTCTGGCTCGAATCCCGGCTCTGTCACTTACTGGCTGCGTCCCTGTAGGTAAATGAACTGGCTTCTTCATACCTTAGTTCCTTCATCGGTGACACGGGGACAACACCGCCTACCCTTGCGGGGCTTGCGGCGAGAATCCCGGTTAACACGTGGGAAGTACTTAGCTTGCTGTCTGGAACCCAGAGTGTGACGCACCTACCAGCACCGTGGCCTTGAGCAAACTCCTCTCCCTGAGCCTCAGTTTCCCATCTGCGCCATGACAGCAGGCGGCCCTTGCACTTGGCTCAACCGTCCCCCATCTGACAAAGGCCTCCTAGCAGCTGAACGGCAAGGTCACTACTCCCGACACTTACCTCTTGCCCCCTTCACTGTGGGGCGAGCCACGAGCCGGGGCGCCGTGGTCCGGCGGGGGGAGGTAGAGGTCACTGGGTGGGCGGCGGAGGTCCAGGACGGGGCAGCTGGCTCCGGGGAAGGAGTAGAGGGGGGCAGGGAGGGGCGCGTTGAGCTGCTGCGGGTGGTGCCGCGTGTAATCCTGCGTGATGACCTCCTGCAGGCCAGAGGTCGGGGGAGAGGTGCAGGGTCAGACAGCAGCCATCCCACCAGAACCTTCTGGGTGGGCAGAGGCTAGGCTGAGCTCTGGGGATAGAACCGGGCGTGGTCCTTGGCTCCCGGGCGCTTCAGCCCTGCATACAGCAGCCTCAGCACTCTGTGCGTGCAGGGCAGTGGGCGTGGTGGAGGCCTCAAAGTGGTGGCCCCTGATGGGTCAGATTCCACCTGCCATGGACTCATGCACCCCAGGCTCCATTAGCTGGATGAGGAGGCAGCTACCATGTCCGAGTTAGAGACTATGGAACCCCTGGCATGGCTTGCCCTTGCCAACCCCTACATCCTGTGTCCGGTCCATCAGGACTCAGTTTACCCCCCAGACCAAGAGGCTGCATGTGGCCCTCCCCCTCCCTTCCCTGGGACCTTATCCTGGCCTAGGTTCACAGGCGATGAGGAGAGGGCAGAGAACGGGTAGTTACACTGATGTGCTGTGCCAGGGTGACCACCCTCTGGTGACCTTTGACCCCTGGGGTGGTCTGGAGCAGCGGGCTGGACGAGGACTGGCTCTCGGGCAGCGGCCGCAGGTGTGAGAGGTGTGCAGCCTCAGCGCCAAGCTTGCCAGGGCCTGCGGGCAGAGCAGAGCAGGTCAGTCTGGGGGCGGGGGGCTGAGGGGTGGGCCTGGCTGGGGGTGTGTCCCTGAACCCCAGCTCTGCCCTCTGAGCTGTGGGGCGGGGCCCATCCCTCCGCCTCTGGCTGCCTCGGTTTTCCTACCTGCACGATGGGGCGACGGCGATCCCTCTCTCAGGGCGGTGCTAAGTGGGGTATGTGGGGGTGCGTGGGGGGGCCTACCTGGCTGCTTGTGCCGCAGATCCCCCTCCAGGTGGCTCTTGTCGAGCTCCTCGAGGTGCTTGGGGAGCCCCTTGTCGTGGGTCAGGCTGGGTGAGCTCACGGGGCTGACGGGCTCCACCCCGTCGGGGCTGTAGCTGCCGCCGTGGTACCCTACAGTGGGCAAGGCCCCGGGTCAGGCCGGCGCCAGGACCCAGGGCTGGGGCCGCCCCTCCCAGCCCACCCTCCCATGCTGGCTGGGGCCCCCAGGCCGGAGGGGGGCTGTGGGCAGATGGAGAGAGGGAGCGAGCCAGAGCAGGGGCTGCTGGCCGGCCAGGGGTGGGGAGAGGGACAGGCGGAGGAGAAACACAGCTGGACACGCAAGCAGACAGGCCAGGAGACAGAGCCAGACCTAGGGACAGTGAGAAACACAGACCCACCCAGACAGTGGGGGCCAGGGGGGAAGAAGAGTCTCTAGGAAAGGGGATGCAAGAGTGAGATCGGTGGGGGGGTGTGGCAGGGAGTGACACTCAGGTCCCAGGACCCCGCCTGGGCCACAATCCCTGTAGCCCCCAGTCCAGCAAACAGGAGCCCAGGGCAGGGGCCTGAGGCACGAGGCAGGGGGCAGAGGCCTCTCCTTCTCCCAGGGGATGCTGGGCAGCAGGTCAGCAAGGGGGATGTGGGGTCAGGGCACCCCAAGACCCCCTCACAACCCAGGCAGGGTGCAGGGGTCGGCTCCTCCTGCAGAGTCGGGTGCTTCCTGCCCCTCCAGGTCTTCTCCCAGACAGTCTGCCTCAGCGGGCGTCCTCCAAACCAGACTCACCCACATGGCAGCAGGCGTCAGCCCGAGCCCCTCTGCAGCCCCACTCCCTGCTCCCCAAACACAGGCGCAAAGGTTGGGAGATGGGAGGCGCAGTTGAAGTCAAAATCACAGATCCATTCATTAAAGGAAAAAAAAAAGCGAAAATCCAAAAAAAAAAAAAAAAAATCATGATAAAACAATGTGCAAATGATGAGGTGCCCCCAAATCAGAGGAGGGTGGGCAGCAGCTTGAGGAATAAACCATCAGAGCGTGCAATCGACGAGGACGAGTTTCAAATCAAAATACCAAAACCAACGAAAAATGGGGGGAAAAATAAAAAGCAGAGATCTGAAAATATCTTTAGGCCACAAGACGGGGTGGGTGGGCGGCGGGGCCGGAAGTCTTACCATCGCGAGGGGAGTCGTTGGCCAGCGAACCTCCTTCTCGCGGCCCTTTATCGTGAGCAATTTGACGCATGATTATCGCGTCTATGAAGGTGGCCGCTGTCAGGGTGGTCTTACCCAGAGAACGGAGCTCCAGTTCCTGGATGGAAAAGGGTTTACTTTGAGTCTTTTCCCGGTGCAGGTCCGCGGCCGAGGCAGGCGGCGCAGGCTGGTCCGGGCTGGCGTGGTGGGGTGCGAGGCTCTTTGCTGGGGTGCGGGCGATGGCCGTGTGGCTGGAGCCGGGGGGCGCCAGGGGCCGCGGCTCGGAGCCCTTGCTGGGGGAAGAGGCGGGCTCCAGCCCCGTGCGGGCCGGGGGCTTGGCAAGGAAGGCGTGGCCGGTGTCTGCACGGGGCCGCTCGGGCCGGGCGACCCTCGGGGCCTCCTTGGGCAGCAAGACGGGCTCCATGAGGGTGGGGTAGACCCCGTCGAGGGTGCTGCCCAGTGGACAGTGGGTGGTGGGTGGGAATGTGGCAGCCGGGCGGACAGGCGAGGAGGTGGACGTGGACCTGGGGGAGGAGAGAAGGTGGTCAAGGAACTGTGGAAGCATATCGCGGGGGGCGGGGGGGGGGCAGGACCAAGGCAGGGTCACTCCCCTCACACTTCAGCACCCGGATGGGTCTCCACTGCCCTGGAATAACCCTGCCCTCCCAATGCGGCCTGAGAGGCCCTGCCGTGCTCAGCCTCACCTGCTCACTTACACATTTATTCACCGTCTCCATCACTTAAGACTTTTTCCTGAACACCTGCTATGTGTCAGGCACTGTTCTAGGCACTGTTCTAGAAACTGCTCTAGACATTGAGGAATATGGCAGCCAACAGACAGAAGCACCTTACGCTCCAGCCGAGCGGACTGTATACAAGAAAACAGAGAAGGCACGCCCCTGAGTACGGCTCAAAAACAAGATGGGGTGAAGAGAGAAAGACGCTGACTGGGGCTGGCAGGTGAGCCACGGGCTGCTCAGGACACATGAGGGAATGAAGGAGCCACGGGGAGAGCAGGAATACCAAGGGAAAGGCCCTGAGAATGCTGGGAGAACGGGAGCTGGGGGATTAGAGAAGGCACAGGGCCCGGCTCTCCCACCCCAGCCGCCAGAGGCCACACAGGGCTCCCTGGGATGCCTGCCGGGCCCTGTGCCTGGAGTGCTGCTCTTGAGGGTCATGTGTCTCTTCCTCCAAGCAGCCTTCCTTGATTGCTGTCTGGTCTAGGCCATAATCCCCAGCAGGGCAGGGCTTGCATCACGGTGTCCCCCACACCCAGCATAGTGCAAGAGACACACTGCAGGTCGGCCAGGAAGGACTGCACCGACACGTACTCTCTGATCGTCACGGGTAAGTGTAATTCTCCCCGCTTCACAGAGGAGGACACTGGCGCTTGGATGCAAACTGGCCCGACTCCAGCCCTCGGGGCCTCTCTGTCAAGCCCAGCGGCTCCATGAGGAAGTGCCCTGCCCTTCACAAACCCTCACTCCAGCTGCCAGTGGGAAAGGCCCGACTGCCCCATGACAGTTTCTAAGCAGCTTACTGCTGGTGTGAAGAGCTGGCCGTCGTGCATGACTGCTAACTGTGCTCTAAGCAGCCAGGTGCTTCGGCTTCGTGTGACTGCTGGGTGTCTGAGTCAGTGAGGGCACAGCCAACGCTTCTGGGAAACGAGGCTGTCACTGTCCCAAACTGGAACTGTGGCAGGGTGGTAGGTTATGATTTAGAGCGGCCAAATGGGGGGAGGGTGCTTGTATGAACGGAAACTTCATCTTGGAAGAAGCACCTGTCCCCGAACAGGACCCTGAGCAGGGAAGGGCACAGGGGAAGCTCCCTCCCCTGCATTAGGCAGCTCTGCCCCCAGGCCTTGTGGGGGGATGTCACTGGAGGGGACTTGGGCCCCTTGCAAGAGTGAGTGGACTGTGGGGGGCACACCTGGGACCTGTAGAGATTCTCCCAGCTTAAGAGAACCATGAGGTTTTGTTTAGGCAAGATGGACAGATCTCCTCCTCGTTAGGGGCGTGCTAGAGTCAGGGGAGGGCCAGGAGTCTCTCCCCACAGCCCTCTCTTGTCTGTCCCTCTCCTCTCCACAGACTCTCTCTGAACCCAACAACCTACCACCTACTCACTCATCCACTCCCCCAACCCGCCACCCATCTATCCAACTTACCATCTACCCATGCACCTGCCCACCCACCCTCCACCCACCCTCCACCCACCTACTTGCTCACCTCTCCCTCGACCTATACCCAGTGCCCTGCCCACCCCCCACCCATCCAGCCACTCGCCTAACCCACCCAGCCACCCACCTGTTCATCCAGCCCAGCCACTGTCCACACACCACCCACCCGTCTATCCACCCACCTACCCCGTCATCCACCCACTTACCCGCTCAATGATCCATTCGTCTACCCACTCACCCGTTCACCTGTCCACCGACCCATCCTTCTAACCCAATCTCCCATCCACCCGCCTGCCAAATATCTGCCCGTTCACCCACCCATCCAGCCTCTCCCCTGCCCTTCCCTCCACCTACCCACGCATTGTCTATTCATCCACTTACCCACCTGCCCTCCTGCCTCCTACCCCAACCCGCCATCCATCTACCTACTTTCCTGCCCGTCGTTCACGCGACCGTTTACCTCCCGACCCATCAATCCACGCGTGCATCCACCACCCGCCCGCCTGTCCCCTCCCTTGTGCCAACCTGGCCCACCTCAGGACCGTGGGTGTGCTGGGCTCCACGGAGGTGATAATGCCCTTCATGCCCGTGTTGTGCAGCACGCTGGGTCTCTGCTGGATGGCGTCCTGGGTCCGGGGTGAGATGGGCGAGTGCTGGTGGGAGTGCGAGTGGGAGGCGGGGCGGCTGCCGCTGCTGCTGCCTCCCCCACCCCCGCCGCCACTGCCGCTGCCGCTGCTCTGCTCTGTACCTGGTGGGGACAGGCTGTGGCGTCAGGGGCGCAGGCCTCACGTGGCCCGTGAGGACCCCCAGAGGCTGGGGCGGGGACCTCTGACGCCCTACCGGGTCTCCAGATGGGCGCGTGCTCCACAGTGGCGGCGGACGTGAGGATGGACTTCTCGCGCTCCCGTTCACGCTCCCGATCTCGGTCGCGCTCCCGCTCCCTCTCGGACGAGGAGGCGGCGGAGGGTTTTGTCAAGTGAGTGGGACCCCCTGGCAACCAAAAGTCCCGCGATTCAGCCCAGCGCTCAGGGAGGGCCTGGACTGGTCCTCTGGGGTGGACAGAGGACACCCGGCCACCTTCCTCAGACGCCAGGATCCCAAACCCAGGACGGGGGCAGGGGTGTTACCCGGGGAGAGCGGGGAGCTGCTGAGCCGGCTGCTGAAGTGCTGGGGTGCTGTGGGGAGGTAGGCGAGGCGGTCCATGGCGGTGGCGGGTGTGCCTGGTGTTGGAGGCACCAGCACGGGTAGGTGTGGCACTTGGGACAGGTCGATGATGCCTGCAAGAGGAGGTGGGGGCGGGGGTTGTAGGAGGGGCAGGAGGGGCCAGGCCACCCCGTCAGCTGGAGGGCAGGGTGCCCTTGTGAGCCGGGGCGCTCCCTCCTGCTGAGCACCAGGCCCCTCGGGCCCCTCTTCTGAATGCCAGGCTCTCGCAGCCCCACCTCCCCTTGGCTCGCAAAGCCCAGAAGTGGCTGTGTCCTGCAGCCGGCACCCCGCATTACCTCGGCGTGTTCTTCCTTTTCTCCCAACCTCTCACCCCATACAATCAGTCCCTGTATTCAGTCCTCACTGTCTGAAATACCCAGCATGACTGGTTTTTCCAAATGGACCCTAAGTGGTACTCGGTTGTTCCAGAAGGTTCCAGAGGATGACTTTAATGCACTTACAAAGCAACCACAGGCTGTTTGCAAGTCAAGGGAACCAGAAATACAAACTATTTTGATCCCTTTTTTTAACGCCCAGAACCCTATATACCAGGAGCACCCAGCCGCCGGTGTACAGCTCCGTGTGCACCCAGGACGCACACGGCTACCAGACACACACTCACAGCACACACCACCCTCCACCACCTGCCAGGTCTGCGCGCACAGGGTGGTCACACCGCCCAGACCTCCGGCACACCCATGTCCTCTGCACCGTCGAGCGGGCCCGGGCAGACGAGGACTAGGGCCGACTCTGGATGGGGAGGGTCTGCCCACCCACTTGCCAGCAAGTGCCCGGCCCCACCCACCTCGAGGGCCGGCGGCGTAGTTGAGAGCCAGTGAGGACTCGCGGGGTGACAGGCCCCTCAGCATGTCAGCTCGTTGGGCCATGGCGGTGGCTGCGTTGTGGTGCATCTGCTGCGAGGTGATGTAATCGTTGATGATTGTCTGGCGGTTCTCCAGCGCTGCCGTGTCGGGGTAGCCGCGGATGAGGTACGGTGGGTACAGGTGCGGGTAGGTGGGGTTGGGGGCCAGGTGTCGGGGCAGATAATAGGCAGCGGCTGCAGAGAGGAGAGGGGCAGGGTCAGACTGCCCCCCCACTCCTATATGTGACGACTTCTCCCAAAATACCCCCCACAACTCAGAATGGAGGGCCTAGACATAGAAAAACCCTTGCTCCTCAAAACACATAGGGATACCTTCTACTGATAATGTTCTTCAGATCAAAGTTCCCCCAAACAAAGGGCATCCAAAATGTAGATCACTAAGATACCGACGGGATGCATCCTTCTAAACAGATTTTCAGACCATGTCCATCTGAGGAACACTCAACACTTCAGCCCTCTTTTGATACATTTGCAATTTTAAAGGCACTGATAAGTTCTGCAGGGAGAGAAAACCACTGAAAAATATCTTCTGACCTAAAATGTTCACATGATTGTATCACTGGGTCTCTCCACCCCTACACCTCAGTTTCCCCATCTAGCAGAGTTTAGTTGAGGCCCGAGGAGTCCTTGGGCTGACAATGATGAAGCCCCTGACCCCCTGCTGTGGGGTTCTATTGGTCCAGGACAATCACCTGCATCAAGAGGGATTCCTCGGGGTATAGAGGCGGGATCGAAGGCCAGTGGGATGTGGCCACGGTACAGGTCCACACCACTCACGCCCCGAAGCAGGTGCTCATAGGGCGAGATGGGGTGGGGGTGGTGCTCAGGCACGGTGCTGTGGGGGGACTTGGCAATCTCACGGGGTGTCGATGTCAGCTTTCGGTCCTGGGATGCCTTGCTAGACGAGAGGCTGCCTGTGGGGACAGGCCAAGGGGGGTTAGCATCGGACCTCTGTGCCAGGGCTGTCACAGTCCCCCACACGGGGGCCACCGAGGCCAGGGTTTATGGGAGGCCATTGGAGGGTGGGCGCTCTGGGATCCAGGGACCAGACTCTGCCTTCACCTGTTCCTTTGCCTCAGCTCCTGTGTTCTTTCATTTACTTATTTGCTTCTGTGTTTTTGTTCTTTTTAAAAATTCACTCATTCATGCTCTCATTTGTTCCCTTATTCATTCATTCATTCATTCATTCAGGTAATCAAAAAATATTTATGGAGCCTCTACTACACGCCAGGCACTGTTCTAAGAGCTGGAGCCACCCCAGCGAACAAAACAGGCAGGAAACCCGGACCACATGGAGCAGACATCTAATGCTGGAGAAAGGTGATAAACTAGTCTTCAAACGAATTTCTGAGCGATTAATGCTCCAGAGAAAATTTAAAATGTGACCAGAATAGTGGGGGAGGGTCCTAAAAGCCTCCCCAAGAATGTGACTTTGTACAGAGAAATGAAGGACAAAAAGAAGTCTTTTAGGTAACGATCTGAAAGTGGGGAGGTTTCAGGCAGAGGGAACAGCTGGTGCAAAGGCCCCGAGCTAAGTCACAGAACGGAGAGGAGGAAGGCAGCTCACTGAGCCTGGGGTGGATAAAGGAACATGGGGACAGTGAGATGGGGCTTGGGCAGGGCCAGCTCCTACAGGCTTGCCACGGCGAGAAGTCACTAGAAAGATTTAAGCAGTAGAGTGGCACGATTTGATGTGAGCTTTTTGAAGGACAATTCTGGCTGCGTTTGGGGTGCAGATTATAGCAGGACAGGAGGGGAGTTGGGGAGGCCAGGTGGGAAATCGTGGTGGTCTGGAGGTGGCAGGGAGGTGAAGATAATTCTGAGTGTAATTCGGGGGCAGAAGCCACGGGTCGGGCAGGTGGAAGGTATGTGGTAGCCCCGAGGGTGCCCCCGGTTTCCAGCCTATGCTGAAGGTGGGTGGGGGGCAGTTTCCTGAGCCGAGGAGTCCACCCGGCACCTACCCCCCACCCTGCACCCCACGCACCCTCCTGCAGGCGCGGGGTGGGCTCCCGCGTGGTCACCGGTGAGCCGCGTGGGAGGTGGCCAGTGAAGGGTGCCCCGTGCTCCTCATAGGTCAGGGGGCTCTGGCGCGGCTTGCCCAGCTCGGGCACGATGACTGGGGCCCCCCGGGTGATGGAGCCCCCCGAGCTGCCGGCTGCCCCTGGCCGGCTCTTCAGGCTCTCCTCGTAGCAGGCGCGCTCCAGCGCCCGGGCGTCGGCCATCACATCCAGCGGGTGTACGGGCGGGAACGTGCAGCCGGGGCTGCCGATGATGGAGCGCACGTCATGCTTTTTGGGGCCGGCAGAGGATGTGCCAGTGTCATACTTGAGCGGGGTGCCCTGGGGAGAAGGGTGTGTGAGCACCAGCTGCATAATGGCTCGGAGCTTCAGTTTCACAGCCACAAAATGGGAGCAATGTTTCACGCCGTTTCACAAAGGACTTTGCTAAACCTAAGATCAGGACACGTGTCACTGCCCTGCCCGCCCGTCCTGGCCCCAGAGCCACCTGCGGGGTTGCAGAAGGGGCACAAAGTTCAGCCCTCCCTGGAGCAAGTGGGGGACCCTCTGTTGGCCCCTGCAGTATCAGCACCCCCACGTGGGGAAAACCTATCCCCATCAGTCAGCAACCCTCCACGGCCCACTCGATGCCACGCCAGAAAATACAGCAGCAAAACCCACTTCCACCGCCTGGGGCCCAAGGCTCAGAGGTCAAGGCTCAGCTTTGTTTGCTCTCTGGCCAGAAGGGGCAGCTGAAGAAACAGTGGGTCATGGACCAGAGGGCAACCCGGCCACATGGGAGAAGCCTCCGCCCTGCTGACACAGGCTTGGGAGCCCGGGGTATAGTGGGGCCCTGTGTCTCCAGTGATAGAGCTCCAAGTTTATTTACGAATGTTTTCATCACTTTCATAAGAAAGGGAAACACCCCACTTTTAAGAATACTGTAGAATCAGGCTAGCCTCCCTCTTGGGTCCATGGAGGACTCTACCCAGACGCTGAGAGCCAAACCGGTCCCCTGGCATTGGATAATTTCCCCACGGCTTCTCCTGGCACTACGCCTTTGACCCCAGCTGTGATGCCCTCCCGGGATACCCTTCCCAGTCCTGTCTGCCCGGAGCCACGCAGCCCCTGGGATGGTTCCCACTATCCCTAGGTAGTTTCCACTGACTAGCTCCTCACACAGTTGGGAGCTGGTCATGCCCTACCAGGCTGGGGCCTCCTGGGGCCCGTGAGCCGCGGGGGTGCAGCCTGCTGGTGGGGGAGTGGACGCCAAGAAGCAAAGATGTTGCAGATTTAAGCACGTCTGGACTTGAGGTTCATAACTGCCATTCACTTGCTGTGTGACCCTGGGCAAGTCTGTTAATGTCTCTGAACCTCCACTTATGCACCAATACAATGAGAAGAGTAAGAGCAGTTGCAGGGGCTCAACAGGACATGATGCCAAGTGCTCAGGCAGTGTCTGGCCCGTAACACAAATCCAGTCAGCAGCCTCCACTTATGGTTAGCTCTGGGACTTTGGCAGGCTGCTTGCTCTCTCTGCGCCTCAGTTTCTCCATCTGAAGAACGGGGACAATGGGTATGAACCTCACAGGAGCATAAATACAATCAAAGGAGGTGGCGGCTATAGAGCCCTTAGCAGGGAATCTGGAATGCACATAGCAGCAGCTCAGTCATGAGCAACTGCGTCATCCCAGGCAAGGTACCCACCGAGTCGGAGCCTCAGTTTCCCCACTTGTAGAGGCCAGAGCAGCGGCTGACAGCGCCCCCACCCACAGCATCCTGGCCCAGCCCGCCCACCCCGGCGCCCGTACCTGCGTGATGGAGCCCTCCTTGAGCGGTCGCGGGGCCAGGGGCAGCTCAGGTGTGCGTCGCAGCTCCTCGCGCGGAATCTCGTGGATGGAGCGGCCGGCCTCCTTCACCGTCGCCACCAGCCCCTCGTGGGCCGGCTTCAGCTTCAGGGGCCCCAGGGCCTCTAAGGGTCGGGCCTTGTAGGCCTCGGCCAGGTCCCGCGGCGGGGGCGGGGGCGGGGGCGGGGTGCCCTCGCGCTTTAGGAGCTTGGCCTCCCGACGGAGGTAGTCTTCCTGGGCCTCCACGTAGGACCGCGGAATCCCTGCCAAGGAGGACAGGGTGCTGACCCTCGACTCCGCACCCCACCGCACTCGTTCTAAGCTGGGATCTCCACACCCCGGTGATTCTGGAGCCAGACTACCTGGGTTCAAATCCTCACTCGCTGTGTTACCTTGAGCACGTGACTGGACCTCTCTGAGCCTCAGTCCCTTCATACATAAAATAGGAATATTAACTGAAACACCTCACCAAGTCGTACACATTCAATGAGATACCGTAGACAGAAAGCATAAAACGGGGCCCCTCGTAGCTGGCTCGCCACCGACCGGCCAAGAGAACTTAACTTGGGTGGCATGGTATCAGCACCATTAATAACTGTTAACACATGATCACACCGGCCCCACACACTAATACGGGAGGAGCACCTGGGTTAGGGCCAAGCACAAAACAGACGCTGAGTCAGCAATGCCTACACAGGACGGGGCTTCTGGGCAGTGTTCTGCTTTCTCCTTCTGTTTTTAAATAAGACAGACATGCCCTTGCTCTGCAGTTCAACCTGCACCTGTACTGGCCACGCACACATGTCACGTGCCTTTCCCACGGCAGGCTGGCACATCCCCCCACCCCCGCCCATCGTGACTGCAAATGTCTGCGCGCTGGCTGCGGCCGCCGTGAGGGCAGTGGGGGACGGACACCATGGGGGACGGAGGGCGGGTGGCACCTTGTGTGATGGAGCCTCGGATATGGTGCTGCTCTTTGAGATGGTGGGGGCTGTGTCGCTCAGGTGGGATGGCGCGGCCCATGAGACCTGGGGGAGGGGCAAGAGCATCATGGTTACATGGGTCCCTCAGCCAGCCTCGGGCAGTGACGGGGGCTGGATTCAGAGCCACCCCTCCCAGCACGGGTCCCTTTGACAGTGGCGGTGGTGGTGGTGGCGGCACTGGACCCAGCAAGCAGTGTCCCATCTCGCGGGCCCTGCACTGCCTCTAGATCAAGCCTCGGCAAAACCTAGCCTCAGTTTACCTCTCTGGAGAATCAGGTGAACCATCCCACCACTGCCCTCCGGGGGCACCGACAGACAAATTCTCTCTCTTTGGTGCTTCAACCCACTGAGCTGGAAGCCCCCCAGGGCAGGTCCCAGGCCCCCTGGCATTCCGTGTCTGCTGGGGTAGGGAGCTGGGCAGGGCGCCCACCTTCGATGCTGGCTGAGGAGATGGCCCTGCTCACACGGCCCTCCATCATGTCATAGGTGCGCTTGGGGGCGGCCGTCTCATGGGGAGGTCCTGAGCTGCTCCTGCCGTCCTCCTTGGAGCACTGGGACACCGACATGCCACCTGGAAACCAGACCATGCTCGTGGTGAGCACTGGTGGGCTGGGGCACATGGGCCCGTGCCAGCCAACCAGCTGGGGCCCCGGGACAGGAGCCCTCCCGAGGGAAGCCACAGCCTGCAGGCAAGCCGGGGCCTCTCGCTCCAGCCTAGAGGATTTAACAGATACAAAGGCTTCCTGCACCGTGAACCCCGACCCACTGTCAGTAGGTATGTGCCTCTGACCACACACGGCCGTGTGAGCCTGCGCGCAAACACTGCCTCACACGGGCGCCGACTTGTGATGTGAACATCAATGCATGCACGCGAGCAGCAGAGTGGGAACAGACAGGGTGTGCGACCATCTGGGTGTGAGCGTGCACACGTGCGAGTATGTGTGTGCACGTACACACACAGGCCTGGCCACTGAGGACAAAGTGAGGCCAGGTGCACAACGGGCCCATGTGCATATGTGTGCACACACAGACAGGTGCGCTATAACAAGTCCAC
>NW_024425897.1:24697960-24699548 GCF_017311325.1 Ursus maritimus
GGGGGGGGGGGGGGCTGTCCGCGGCAGACGTGGCCTCACTGAGCCAGGAGGAACCTCAGGAACCTCAGGCCCCCCAGACAGGCGGCGGGTCTGAAAGCCAGGAGGCAGGCCCTGAGCAGAGAGGGGCCTGGCCTCCCCCAGCAGGCTGGGCTCCTCCAGGGCCTCTCCTCCTCCAGGGCAGCAGAGTCTAGGGCAGCAGAAGTAAGCTCCCTAGGGCCCCAGTCCTGCCCCTCGAAGGTAACAGGTTCTCCCCCTCTTGTTACTTCTCGGGATCCACGCCACAGGCTACAAAGCGGTGTCCTACAGACATACTGGGTTGCGGCTCTTAATTTTTTTCAAAATTAATTGCTGACGTTTAAACACGGAGATTTCAGATCAAAATGGAAAAAATATATATATATATATATAAGAAGAGATTAAAGTCTAGCCAGGGGGCTCACATCCATACAGGGCGACAGCAGTAGCTGTCTGGGCTGCCAGGGCACCCCAACCCCGCCGCCTCCCCCCTAACCACCCGGCTTCAGGAAGCGCAGGCGAGATGAGAAGCCCTGGTGCAAACACTCAACAGATGAGAGCTCAAGCACCAAGGGGCTCGAGAGTGGGCGTGGGGACCTGGGTTGAGGCTGTGCTCGCCCCACCTGCACGCCTCGACTGCAGGCCCTCTCAGCCATGCACTGAGGCTGGCGCCAAGACGCAGCCACTGGCCTGTCCCTCGGCCACATGGTACCACCTCCACTTCCCAGGACCGAGGCGGCAGGGGGCACGGGCAGAGGCAGACAAAGATGAGAGAAGATGCCTGTTCATTAGAGGAAAAGCAACGTAGGGCCCTGGAGGGCCAGCCCCGGAGAGGGGTACCCATGAGCCGCATTCCACTCCACAGCCCCGGGAGCCCAAGGATGTCAAGAAACTCACATCCCGGCTCTGTCCTCCCTTAACTCTCTCTATGCAGGGCTCCTTAGGTGGGGAACCTGAACCCAGGAGGGGAGAGGGGGCAAGAGGCAAGGGGAAGGGGAGGGTCACTCTGGTCATCACACCCTGGTGGCCACCCATGTGCTACCAATTAGAGCACAGCATTTGCCAGAAGTGCTGGGCCTCAGTTTCCCCATTATGCTTCCAGCAAGGTGGGCCAACCCTTCCCTGCTGCTGGCTTAGACACCTTCAGGGATAGGGAGATCACCACCTCTCTGGTTGTGCTTTACGCTGTCACCCAGCCCTCACTCCCTGTGCAGCCACCTCCACGAGCCAAACACCCTGATCCCAACCCTCCTTGTTTCTCAAGGGGCCACCAGGGTGGCCACACAGAAGGACCACTGGCTGTCCCAATACATCCGTAAAATGGGGATAAAATGCTTCGCCCTGGTTCTTGACCACTTCCACAGACATCTGGCTGCCTTTTACCCTGACTGCGTTTTTCCGGACCCTCCTCTCTTGACCAACTCCAGAAACACCGAAGCCTGGGGTTTGGTGGACAAGCCATGCCAGAGGGGCAGATTTCCATGACTCAGAGTTCACAAGGTGCCTTCCTATTTGCATCTCATGTGGGCATCCTGAGAGCTCTCTGAGGGGGGCTTCATCCGCTGTGCTCCCC
>NW_024425897.1:24699558-24747772 GCF_017311325.1 Ursus maritimus
GGGGGGGGGGGGGGCTGTCCGCGGCAGACGTGGCCTCACTGAGCCAGGAGGAACCTCAGGAACCTCAGGCCCCCCAGACAGGCGGCGGGTCTGAAAGCCAGGAGGCAGGCCCTGAGCAGAGAGGGGCCTGGCCTCCCCCAGCAGGCTGGGCTCCTCCAGGGCCTCTCCTCCTCCAGGGCAGCAGAGTCTAGGGCAGCAGAAGTAAGCTCCCTAGGGCCCCAGTCCTGCCCCTCGAAGGTAACAGGTTCTCCCCCTCTTGTTACTTCTCGGGATCCACGCCACAGGCTACAAAGCGGTGTCCTACAGACATACTGGGTTGCGGCTCTTAATTTTTTTCAAAATTAATTGCTGACGTTTAAACACGGAGATTTCAGATCAAAATGGAAAAAATATATATATATATATATAAGAAGAGATTAAAGTCTAGCCAGGGGGCTCACATCCATACAGGGCGACAGCAGTAGCTGTCTGGGCTGCCAGGGCACCCCAACCCCGCCGCCTCCCCCCTAACCACCCGGCTTCAGGAAGCGCAGGCGAGATGAGAAGCCCTGGTGCAAACACTCAACAGATGAGAGCTCAAGCACCAAGGGGCTCGAGAGTGGGCGTGGGGACCTGGGTTGAGGCTGTGCTCGCCCCACCTGCACGCCTCGACTGCAGGCCCTCTCAGCCATGCACTGAGGCTGGCGCCAAGACGCAGCCACTGGCCTGTCCCTCGGCCACATGGTACCACCTCCACTTCCCAGGACCGAGGCGGCAGGGGGCACGGGCAGAGGCAGACAAAGATGAGAGAAGATGCCTGTTCATTAGAGGAAAAGCAACGTAGGGCCCTGGAGGGCCAGCCCCGGAGAGGGGTACCCATGAGCCGCATTCCACTCCACAGCCCCGGGAGCCCAAGGATGTCAAGAAACTCACATCCCGGCTCTGTCCTCCCTTAACTCTCTCTATGCAGGGCTCCTTAGGTGGGGAACCTGAACCCAGGAGGGGAGAGGGGGCAAGAGGCAAGGGGAAGGGGAGGGTCACTCTGGTCATCACACCCTGGTGGCCACCCATGTGCTACCAATTAGAGCACAGCATTTGCCAGAAGTGCTGGGCCTCAGTTTCCCCATTATGCTTCCAGCAAGGTGGGCCAACCCTTCCCTGCTGCTGGCTTAGACACCTTCAGGGATAGGGAGATCACCACCTCTCTGGTTGTGCTTTACGCTGTCACCCAGCCCTCACTCCCTGTGCAGCCACCTCCACGAGCCAAACACCCTGATCCCAACCCTCCTTGTTTCTCAAGGGGCCACCAGGGTGGCCACACAGAAGGACCACTGGCTGTCCCAATACATCCGTAAAATGGGGATAAAATGCTTCGCCCTGGTTCTTGACCACTTCCACAGACATCTGGCTGCCTTTTACCCTGACTGCGTTTTTCCGGACCCTCCTCTCTTGACCAACTCCAGAAACACCGAAGCCTGGGGTTTGGTGGACAAGCCATGCCAGAGGGGCAGATTTCCATGACTCAGAGTTCACAAGGTGCCTTCCTATTTGCATCTCATGTGGGCATCCTGAGAGCTCTCTGAGGGGGGCTTCATCCGCTGTGCTCCCCCTAAAAACCCTGTGGGCGCATGGCCAACCTGCCTCCCGTGCCCCCATCAGCCCTCCACGGAAAGGTTCTTTCCTGGGCACTAAAAACTCCCATGGATAGGGAGGAGGAAGGCCGCCCCCCGAGCCGGGAGGCTGTTAACAACAGCACTCACCCTCATAGGACAGGACGTGGCCCTTCTTGCCCTCGTAGATGACGTGGCCCTTGGGCAGGCTGTCCTCCCGACTGCGGTCCAGGCGACTGGGGCTGTCCTCGCCGATGATCCTGGTGATGGTGCCTTTGTAGAGGACGTCGGCCGGAGTGCCCTGGAGGCACAGAGGGGGTAAGCGCCTGGCAGGCTCCACCAGGGGACCCCTCGTGCTCACCAGGCATGATGCAGGCGTGACCAGAAGACCTACACGGGTCCCTCCAGCTTCACACACACACATGTTCACATGTGCCAGGCCTACCGACACACACGTGTTCACCCATGTGCTGCTTCAAAGGGGGAGACGAAGCCCAGCAGAACGCGACCACACAGACCACCGCCAGGTCACAGCTTACTGAGCGCCCCCGGTGTAACAGAAACCGCCCAGAGCCCCTTAGATACATTCGTTCATTTAATCCTAAGACAGGTCCTATCACTGTGCCTGTTTCAAGGGGGAGACTGAGGCGCTGAGTGCTCAGTGACTTCATCCAGGGGCACAGCTGGGACTGGAACCCAGGTGGTCCGGCTCTGGAGTCTGTTTTCCAACCTGTCCCGTCTGGGTTTTACCGTCTCAGAGCCCTGACATTTAACTGCTGACGTAACTGGCAGGGGTGCTGAGATATGGTCCCCGTGCTGTGCGTGTACCGTGCACTCCCGTTTCCCAGAACCAGGGCTTCTCAACCTCAGAACTATGCCATGGGGGGGTCAGCTGCTTCTTTGTTCTGGGTGCTCTCCTGGGCATCCCTGGCCTGCACCCGCTGGAGGCCAGAGCTGCACGGTGCCCCCCAATCTGCCCCCCTCCAAGGTGTAATAATCAAAGATGTCCCTAGACATTGTCCAATGTCTGCGAGGAGGCAAAATTGCCCACTGCCTTAGAGAGAGTGAGCTCCCCACTAGGGGAGGTATTCAAGCAGAGAGAAGACAGCCACATGGAATAGCATCCTGCCCTGGGGAACTTCCAAGAACACTGAGTGTGAGGATCAGAATACAAGTCTGGAGTCAGACTACTGGATGGCAAATAGCAGCTTTACCAGTGAGTTGCTGTGTGACCTCTCAGGTCACACTACCTCTCTGAGCCTATATATCTGTACTTCTACAGAAAGGAAATAATCCCTGCATCTATGATTCTCAAAGGCACTTGGCATAGACAAGCTGCCCCCAAATCAAGATGTCTATGAGCCATGTCATTTCACAGATGTGGGGGTCCCTCTGTGTGCCAAGCCCTGGACCAGTGAACCCTGAGTCTTCCTGTGGGAACTCCTCTGCCAGGAAACATCCCCCTGTGGGGTAAGAGCAACAACTGGCAACTCCCTTTTACTGCAAATCCTGAGAGGAACAGCAAGACACTGAATGCAGACGGGCTCCCCCAACTTCTCACAGCAAACGCTCTAGCAGGGGTCTCCCCGCCACACTCAGCTATCTGTGCACACTCAGCAGAAACAGGCGATCACTGGGCGGTGGTCCAGGGGCAGGCAGGAGCACAAGGCAGGGACATCCTCTCTGAGGCCACAGACACCAGCATTGCTGTTAGCCATGTCTCAGTGCTGGCAGAACTGGGTCCATACCGGGAAAGCAGGGGCTCATCAAAGAGCACGGTGGGTGACGGGAAGGGGCTTTCCTGGTGGGACTGAAGGTGGTCAATGTCTTCGAGCTCCGCTGTTTACAGGGGCTCTCCTCCATGCCACAGAGGACAGAAACCCTGACGGCCACGGACCCTGCCCTTGGGGACAATCCCCTGGACAGACTCGTGTGAGCACGGAGATTGTTAGCCGGAGGCCTGTTTCAAGGACAGAGCCTGCAGCCTCAGGGCGTGGGCCCCACGAGCGCCACTCCCAGGGCAGGTGGGAGCACCGGGGAGCACAGAGTGTTGGGGCTTCGTCCAGCACCTGCTAGGTTTGCGGATGTGTGCGTCTATGTGAGTGCACACGTGTGTGTGTGTGGTCCGGGCATGATTTCATCACTGCCCAGTAGCAAGGCTGTGGGAAAGTCTGACTCTCCAGCATTCTGGCAGCTGCCACCCTCTGCCAAAGACAATCGAAGGGGTGTGACTGAACGAGATGGTGTGGGTCACAGTTGCCTGGAAACCTGGGGCGGACGGGTGCCTAGGAACTGCACATGTCAACCTTCCATCACCAATGACTCCACGAGAAAGCCTCTGTGAGCGTACTTGACTCGAGAGACCGCCCCTGCTCGAGTGAGTGTGTGCCACAGCCGGAGCCTGAATACCCTGCCTGACTTTTGCCCCAGGTACCTGCTCTTTGCACTCAGCAAAGCCACCTCCAAAAGCCTGTTATTTCAAAATCTACAGCTTTCTCCTCTGTGGTGTGATATGAGGCCACCGGGGTCAAAAACACCTCACTGCGGGCCAGCCTATGGCCTGACGCGCCATTAACGTGCGTGTGGGCGGGGCAGGGTGTGCTGTGTGGGCCTGTTTATGTCCGTGTGTCTCTGTGTCTGTGTGCCTGCATGTCTGTTTGTCCATTTGCCCTGTATACGTGAGCGTGTCTGCATTATGTCCATGTGTGTGTGTCCGTGTGTATGTCTGTGTATGCAAGCGTGTCTGTGCACATCCTTCCAGGCACACACACCTGTGTGTTCTGGCTCCTCGTTCTCTGGCCCAGTGCTCCAGAGCCAGACGCAGCTAGGCACAAACCTCTGGGTCCACTACTTATAACTACGAGACCTCCGGTTTAACCTCTGAGCTTTGGTCTTCTTATCTATAAAACCAGCTATGATAGCGCGGACTCTGTGCTAGTGTCATGTGTCTTGCCCAGAGCTGGGTGGAAGGGAAGACGAGAAAGCCCAGGGTGCTACGGACCCCAGGGGGTGATGGAGCCACGCTCATCCCGCACTCCCTGCTGCAGAGGTGAATGTGGCTCCGATGTCTGACTCCAGCCCTCAGGCGACCGAAACCACAAGGTTAAGGCTGGCACAAGAGGAAACCTCTTTGTTTTCTGGGACTGAAGTCAAAAACAGGGAGGATTATGACAGCACATGGGGAGCCCCAGGGGTGGGGGCTGGCTCCGTCCAAGTGCAGAGCACCTGCCCGCTGACACCTTGCCGGGAGCCTCCGCTCCTGCTCTAGACACCACGGCTCCTCGCCAGTCCTTGCACATGCCAGAGACGCTCCCACGTGCTGTTCCCCGAACCGGGAATGCTGTTCCCTGAGCCTCCTGTGGGGCTCACCCCCAGAAGTCTCCCCCACTGGCCTGGGCAGCCCCAGGCGTTCTCAATGGCAGTGTTTTACTCCATCGGAAGCACTGCATACTCCGAAGCCGTCGGCCCCGTTTTGACCAGTCTGTGGATCCGGGGCGACCTCCCGCGCTACCCTGCCAGTTCCTTGGGCGTGGCAAGTTTCGCGTGTTGCTCAGCACCTAAAGTGCCTGGCTCCAAGCAGACGAGACGAATGACCACAGCGGGAGTTGCTATCACCAGGACATCACCCCATCCACCAGCCTGGTGCCACGCAGTGACGTCCGAGGGAACAGATGGCCTGGCCCACCGCTCTGCCTGCAGTCCGGGCCACATCCGGAGCCGCTGCCTGCCGGCCCTCCCCCCACCCCTCAGGCGGCGCCCCAGGACACCTACGTGGGTGATGGAGCCACGGTACGTGATGGGACTCTCGGAAGGCACCCGCGTGCTGGGGATGCCCTTGGTGATGCTTCCTCCTGGAACCGAGCCCAGGGACGTCCCTAGAAGACATGAGACGCGGGGCGTAAAGGATGTCTGCAGCCCTTTCCCAGGGGACTGTGGTCCTGCTGACCTGCGAGATCCCCTTGGTGTCTCAATGCAGAGGACCCCCTGCCCCTAAATGGGTGAGGCATTATGAAGAGGGGCTTCTGGACCCTCTGGGAACGGACGATGCTCAGCAGACTTTGGATAAAAGATCCCGTTCCCGCTTCAACCCTCCTCCAAAGAGCAGAGGGGCAGCTGCTGGGGATGCAGGGCAGACTCCAGGCCTCACACCCACCCCTCATGCCCTCACCTCTCAGCACGGACGTCTCCTGGGCTGTGGGCACCCCCAGGCTCTCCGGTGGCCCAGCCTGGCCCCGTGGGGACAGCTGCTCCTGCTTCACTCCGCTGAAGGGTGCTGGGGATGGGCGAGAGCAGTGAGCCACGTGCCACTGGGATAGGGACTTGGAGGGAGGGCCCCCACCTAATCCTACCCAGGGGTTGAGGTCCAGTACTGCCGAGGATTTGGAGTACCACCCTCCCATCAAGTTTAGGCCATGGTGCCAGCGGCCAAGCCGCCTTCCCTCATCCCCTCAACATGGACAGCTGGAGCCAAGCCTGGGCCTTCCAGGTAGGGGGGTGCAGATCCTTACCCAGCTTCTTGGGGTCCATGGCGAGGGGCAGCCCCATGGTGATGGGGCCCACAGGGGCCTTGGCGTGCTCGGAGTATGGGACGTGGAGCTGCACCGACATTCCCTGTAAGGGGCAGAGGTCATGGGGTCACAGGGGCCCCCACAGTCCCTCTACCACATGCCCAAGCCCAGCCAGAGCGCCGACATCCCTTTCCACAAAAGCCCAAGAGGAGGGAAACCTCGGGATCACATGCAGGTCGGGCAGCTGGGACTCAAGTCCCAGCCCTGCTGCTCAGCCGAGTGACCACGGACAAGTCCCTGGCTCTCCTGAGCTGTGGTCCCCTCACCTGTAAAGTGGCCACCGTGATCTGGTGTCATTTAAAGAGAATGATACACACCCATGGGCTAGGGCAGAGTGGACACCTTACCCCGTCCCTCGCCACACAGGTGGGTAGGTCAGGGAGGCCAAGGGGCAGGTAGTCACGGACAGGCTCACCATGTGCTATGTGTCTAGTGCATTCAATCTTCAATTTCACAGAGCAGAAACAAGGCACAGAAAGCTTAGGTAACTTGCCCAAGGTCACACAGTCTGGTTGCAGCGCCCATGCTCCTGACCACCCCAGATTCCCAAGGTCCTAAGTGCCTGGGACAAGCTCCAGGCAGCTCAGACCCCAGCAGCACTGTGCACAGAGATGACTCTGGCCCCTTGGGTGCCCAGCTCCCACCCAGCCATCACCGCTTCTGATGCCCCCACTTTATAAATGGAAAGAATAACCCCCAAAAGAGGAAGTGGCTGTTCTCCAGGCACCAGGCCACACAGATGCTCCTGGGGGGAGCGCTGACCCTCCCGCCTCACCTGGGAGATAGCACTCATTTGCCTCTCGAGGACACTGGGGTGCTTAGTGGAGGAGATGAGGGGCGGCGGGTTGGAGATGGTAGGTGGGCGTGGCAGGACGGGCCGGACACTGTCATGGAGGCCCAGAGGCAGTGGGTGACCTGCAGGGCACACATCTGTCCATCACAGGGCCCCCGCAGTGGTCGTGCCCCTGCCAGACAGACCCCCCCCCCTCAGGCAGGTCCCTGTCCACATGTGCCCCTCTGCTGCTCTTGCCATCTCTGTCCTGATGAGCGCCCGTGTCTTTGGTTCACACACCACAACTCAGGGAAGCCTCCCTCCACCCTGTCACAGCCCAGACCCTGGCCCAAGCCCCTCACCTCTGGCCCAGACCCTTTAACTGGTCTCCCCATTCCCACTTTACCCAAACCCATGCCACCCCCCCGCCCCACCCATCCCAGCAGTAGCCCATTCCCCTCACAGGAACCAAAGGATCTTTCTAATAAGTCTACTGGTTCACATCCTCCCCCCTGTTGTGAACTTTCCATGGCTCCTCACTGCTCCCAGAATAAAGTTTTAACCTCTGACTCATCTTTCAGGTTCGCCTGACTTGGTGCTTGCGGTCTCCCCCAGGCTTTTGTTTCTACCTGTCCATTCTCTAGCTCTAAGTCACTGGTAGAAGGCAGAGCTCCCGCTCTAGGGCTGCCCCTCACCAGCTCAAGCACCTCCTATGCTCCCTATTGCCAGTGGCTTCAATCTTAATCCTGCAAATTTCTCAAATCTCAATAGATCTCTTTCTTTCCCTTCACCGACCAGACCATCTCTCTTGTTGGGGCCCATCAGACTCTAAGATGCTTCTGCGTGCAGTTCCAAACCACTGCACACAGTTGGCACCCAACGACTGTGCTGGCTGACTCAGCGTGGCACCCGAGGAGCCCAAGCTTGGGCCAAGCTACTCACCAGGTGGGGCGTAGGAGAAGGCCGAGGGGTCAGGGGCGTGCGGGGAGGCCTTGATCACCTCACGAGGGGGCACAGGGAAGGGCAGGCCTGACGTCCAGCACGGGGGCTCCGTGGGCAGCTTCTGGCCCTCGGGTGCAAAGGCCGGGAAGAACACAGGCTTCTCTGCTAACGGGATGAGGGAGGGCAGTCAGCTGAGCTTGGCCAGCCCTCAGGGACCCGGCAGCCCCAGCCACCCCTGCTCAAACAAGACCCTCCTGTGCCCACAGCACTGGCCTTGGGCAAGGATGGGGTCCTGGCCAACAGGAATGGGGGTCTCTGCTGGGAGCCCACCAAGTCTGCAGCCCGGCACTGTCCTGAGCCCTCATGATATCCTGCTCGTCACAGGAGCGTGTCTCTGGGCTGGGCTGGGGGACTTGGCAGCCCCTGAGATCCTAGGGAGCTGCTCAGTTCTAGTGTGCCAGGCAAGCAGGGGGCCCCAGACAAAGCTCCAAGCAGGGGCCTGCCGCCTGCCCCCACACAGACACTCGCTGTGGGGCACAGCCGCGTCACCCGCGCATGTGTTGTCTATGGCAGAGCTGAGCACTTGCTGCACAGACTGTCTGGCCCATAAAGTCTACAATATTTACTGTCCGGCTCTTTCTAGAAAAAGCTGGTTGGCCTCTGCACAGCGATGAAGGCTTGCTGTGACGTGTATGCCCTGGCCGGAGGGGCGGCCGGAGGTGCAGATGCTCGGGAAACCACGCCCATGGCAGCCTGTCTATCGGACACATACGACATGCTGGGCACTGTGCTAAGCGTCCCCCCAGCGTAAACCCCAGGAGCCTCCCTGTAAGCTCATGAGAAACTGGCTGCTACCAGATCTGTCGTACGGAGGGGGAACGGGAGGTACCGACACACTGATGACGCTCTCTAAGGTCACCAGCAAACGTGCTTGCCGTGCTGGCCTGTGCAGCGCAGCTCACACAGGAGGAGGCTGCCGCCCACAGCCCCCCACAGGCCGGCACTTCCCAAGTGCTTCGTGTGGGCCAACTCACTTGTCCTCACTACGCCAGAGACAGAATAGCCACTGTCCCCGTTCTACAGATGGGAAAACTGAGGCCAGGAGAGGGGAGGTCACCTGGTCAGAGGGCCACAGCTGGCAAGGGAGGGAGCTCGAGCTCGGGCAGTCAGGCTACAGGCTGTGATCTGAGCCTTCACCAGCGCTCTGCCCACAGGAGGATAAATGACAGCTGGCCCCAGAGTCCTCAGGCCTGGGGACACCCTGTAGATGGGGTCAAAGGCCAGAGGCACAGGTCCGTCGTCATGGTGTTCTCCTGCCCACCTCCCACTCTACCGAAATCTGCCTCAAGCTCTGAACATCTCCCTTGAGAACTGGCTGGGGGACCAATCCCGTGGGAGAGAACTGGCTGAGAAGTCGAGCAGGACACACAACTTGGAAACGCCAGAACTCTCTAGCCCCTGGACAGAAGAGCAGGCAGGTGTCATCTCTTGGCAGAGGGAGGTTCTGAAAGCCCACTGAGGTACGGCAGCAGAGCGCTAGCATGGATGAGTGATGCCCGCTGCGGGCACAGCTGGTGGCAGGGAGGTGCGCACGCTCCAGACCCTCTCTCTCCCCTATGAGAGACTGAGGGCCCCCTGAATCTTCACCCTGGTGAACTGGGCAGCCCACAGGAGAGGGTCACAGGTGCAGGGAATAACCCAGTGGAGGGATTCCACAGCCCTGCCGTGAACCCCCGGGCCTTGCTTGTCCAGCTACCCAGCCCTGTGTGTGCCTCGGCTGTTGCTGCGGCTCAGCTTGGGCTGTGGTGGGCGGGGGTGGGCTCCAGGGCTGGAAGGGAAATCTGGGGCTGGGCCAGGCTGGGCAGGAGGCCGAGAGCCTGCAGAGACAACCTGTTCCTCCAGCTGGCCCCAGGGGAGCTGAGGGACTGGCTTGGCTGAGCCACTCCACTCAGGAGCCAGGCAGCTGGGAAGGCTCCTGCGAGCCCAGAGAGGTAGTGCTGGGTATCAAGTTCACATGTGTGCTTGAGGGCACTGAGCAGCGAGGCAGACCCCATGAGAAAAGCACGCAGTGCCTGCTGCCCAGTGCACCGTCTGCTGCGGGGAGGCATTCCAGGAAACAGCACAACCCTAGGCCAGACTCAGAAACCACTGGTTGTGGCTCACTTTCTCCCAGGACAGGGCCTATGACCTGTCCCAGCAGGTCCTGGCTAGCCCCGTGTGGTGCCCAGCCACCCAAGGGCAGCCTAGCCCTGCTCACATCTGACACAGGCCAGAGCTGCTTGGGCCCCTGACATCACTGCACAGCCAACCCCTGGGCTGGTGCCCCAAGGCTGGAAGGTCTTCCAGAGCTAGACCCCACTCTCGCCCAACAAACCCCACCCCCCTCATGGGCTATCCTGGTCCCAGTACGGGGGCCGGCAGGGTCCCGAGAGAAGGCAGACACCCTGCCCTCATTCCCACTTGAGTTTATCAGCAAGCCCCACTGGCTCTGCCTCTGAAACAAACTCCCAGTGCACCCCCTTCCTCCCCACCTCCATGGTCACCCCTGCAGTCCAGGCTGCCACCACAGCTGGTCAGGAAGAGCACTGTGGCCTCCTCCATCTGCCCACAACTCCCTGTAGCCCTCACCTCTCAACAACAACCAGGGAGAGAGACAGCTTTCCAAAACAGAAATCAGATTATCTCCACAACACAAACACATTAAAATTCCTCCCGAAAAGGCTTCGCCCACACCTGAGACAAAATCCCTGCGGTACCATGAGCCCACAAGGCCCGACACAACCATGGGCCCCCATTTTCCTCTCTGATCCTCTATCCTACCCTCTCCCCAGTCACAGCGACCTTCTGGCAGCTCCCCAGACACACCAAGCTTGTCCCTACCCCAGGGCCTTTGCATTCCCCCAGATCTTCCCATGACTGATTCATCATCTCCACAGAGACCACTCCTCTGAACCCCTCCTCACCGTGCTTTGTTCTTCAGCTGCATGACCTAACCTAAAGTCAGCTCGCTTCCTTACGTGCGTCCTGACTGAGTGGCCTTCTCAATCACAGAAAGAGCGCCCCGAGTCCAGGACTTCATCCTGCTCACCACCGAGCCCCCCGTGCCTAGCACAGCACTTGGCCATCACAGGTGTTCAACAAATGTCCTGGTCCAGTGGCCACAAGACAGCCCGTGTGCTGGCCAGGATGCACGCCCCCCCCCCCCGTGGGGGTGTCTAAGACTTCCTGAGGCAGGTGGAGACGGCCACAGGGAGGCAAGGGGGCGGGCAGGCTGATTAAACAGGGATTGTCTGGCAGGCCTGTGTCACTTGTGGGAAGCGTGCAGCCGTCCTCCTTCAGGGACAGCCCTGCTCTTTGTCCTCAGACAGGCAAGCAGCACCCCCCTCAAGGAGGCCTGTGGCCAAGGGCCAGCCTGGCTTTCTAGAGAAGCTGCTCTGCCCAAGAAGGGGGTGCAGGCGGCACTGGCCGCCTGAGCCCACCCCTGCGCTGCGCTGCTCAGGGAGGGTGGGCTGGGGTCCTGCTGCCCTCAGACCCCGAGAGCGGCCAGCAGAAGCCTAGGCTAGCCCAGTGTGGGGGAACTCCGGAGGACCGGCGCCCAGCACCTGTGATGCACGTGGCACGTGCTGCATGCCAGGCTGCCCTGGGGAGGGGGCCTCTTTGGGGACACAGGCCTGGAACTTCTTGGGTCCAGTGGGGAATGTGAGGCAGAGACAGACAATCTGGAGAACAAGAAACCACGCCTTGCCTGTCTCCTGACCTTGAGCTTCACGTGGTGACAATAAAGCACGCCCTGGGCAGTTGCTGGAACACAGCTGCTCAGGGAATTACCCCCACGGGCTCCCCAGTGAACCCAGCGACCTCGGCCTGGAATAAGGTCAGGATGAGAGCTGGAGGGGGCAGTGCTTCCTGCCCAGGCCTCAGAGTTGCTGCCAGCTGGGTGCTGAGCTTCATGCAGGGTTCTAGAAGCTCCTGTGTGGGCTGAATCACATGGAGTCAGAAGCTGAGCACAGACGTGCTTACGTGCATACACAATGCTTTCGAAAATGTTTCAAAGTTGCCAACATTGAGAAACTGCACCTCAGGTGAAAACATGGATTTCTGGCTTTCCCGGAAGCACAACAGCAGGCCTGTCCGGCCACGGGGTGACTTGGCTGAAGCCAGTATGTGCCCACCTTAGAGAGAGCAGGAGTCTTCTGATTGGCCTCATTCCCACCATGCCCTCCTGCCCCCTCCAGCCGGTCTACTCCTCTAGCTGGCCCACCCACCACTCTCCACTCGGAGTCCGCAGCAGCTAGCCTTCTGCCCCCCACTCCCCTGCTCTCCACACGGCCAAGGACACACACTCACCCTCCTTGTCGGCAGGAGGCACGGGGCTCCTGCTTTTGCCTCGAGGGCTGCTGCTGGGCTGCTGGGGGGTGTCACTCTCCGGCTGCAGGGGCTGTGGCGGCGGTGGGGCGGGGAGAGCTGCGTCCTCCCGGGGCGGCTCATGGACTTTGCTGACCTGCTGAGAGAAGCAGGGAGAGAAGTGAGTATCCTTACAGGCCGTCCAGGAGCCACAGAGATGAGCAGCAGCCTTCCAGGTCTCTGCACATGACAAGCCTGAGAGCCACAGCAGTGAGATGCCCAAGGGCACACAGCTGAGGGGGGCAGGAGAGTAGGTCTTCGCACCTCCCAGCTACCGAGGAGGGAGTCCAGGCCCCTGGCCCCGAGTCTCTGTAGGTCTCAGAGAGATCGGGATTGACAATCGGGACTGCACCCAGCCGTGAGAGCTGGCAGTGTAGCCTGGCCCACCCTGCGCCCCTCACTCAGAAAGCCCTGGTCAGCTCAGAGCCCCTCAGCCCGTAGCCCCCAGCTACGCTTGGGAAGCCCAGGCATACTTCTTCAGAGAGGGTGGCCCTGGCAGCAGCTGGGCCAGGGTGAGGAAAGGGCTCCTTTGAGGGGCTGCCTGCATGGCCTGGAGAGTCTTCTGTGGGGCCTCCCCAAAGGGCCTCATGTTTAGAGTGGGTGGGGCTCCAGCCTTCTCCCCAAGGTGCTGTGACCTGCCTTCCCTGATCTGGGGAGCTCTGGAGAGCCCTTGGGGGCGGGGGGGGGGCGTGGTGGGCACAGCCACTCTGGCTCAAAGGCCTGCAAGGGCACCGGGCTGGGAGGGTCCCTTCAGAGCCCCACCCCACACGCCTGCCAGCTCCTGGAGCTGTTCCCGCCTCATCTCCGTGGGGATTTCTCCAGGAAACAGGAGGCTGCTGGGAAGGTGGGAAGAGCGAGGCTGCAGGTGCTGCCCCCGCCCCCTGGAGCTGCACACCCACCCTGACCTACTGCCTTCCTGAAGCAGAGGTGAAGGATGGGGGGCACGGGGGCTGCAGCCTTCCTTGGCAGGAGTCCTGGGGTGCGACAGGGGAGCGTCTGGGCACTCACAATTGGGGGTATGGCGGCCGCCCGCTGCTTCAGCTGCTTCAGGTCCAGCGGCTTCTGGGGTGAGGCGTTGGCCCTGGTGTCACTGGTCGGGGTGAGGAGGCTGGGCCGTGGTGACAGCAGCCTGAGCAAGAGACGAGCGTCAGCCCACAGGCTACCAGCTGACCTCTCCTGGCTCCAGCCCTGCACAATGGGGCTGGAGGGGCCATCAGAAATGAGGCAAATGTCCACGGTCACTGGCCAAGGAGACCAACCAGGACTCTGGGGTGGGGAATGGGAACAGACTCCCCCCCCGCCCCCGCCCCGGGTCCTTGCTGGCTCCATGAGGAGCTGAGACCTCTTCCAACCCCAGCCTAGAGGCCCAGGCCAGGATCCAACACTCGTCTGAGACAGCCCGAGGCAAGCAAAGTCCCAGGAGAGCCCAGACTTAGGGCCCGGGCCGCGGTCCTTCGGAAGCTGCAGGAAAGCCAAGGAATCAACTAGATGTAGGCTTGGTGAGCTTATGACATTATTCATCACCCACATATGAGAGGCTCAGGCACCAGGGCATGGAGCTGGGTGGACCCCACTTACTGGAGGAGAGGAGTTGGGGAACCTACCCTCTCAACCAGAACGCTCCACTAACTGGAATCTAACCGTTTACTGAAGAGCTAGAAGCAGGGAGACTGCAAGCTTTGCGTGGAAGGGCTGCGCGGCGAGTACACTGTCTACCCATCAGCCAGAAGTGCGGCCATGAGCTGAACCGGGCCTGTAAGTGCTTCAATCCCCAAAGCGAGGTCACGTCCATCTGCTGTGGACACGCACAACTGGGTACCTGCACAGGGCACGCAGCAGTGCCGAAGCGGGTGCCAGGGACAGGGTCCCCGCAGTGGAGGGCTGCAGTCTGTGGGGCACCCCGGCAGAGCCTGCCCTGGGGGATGGGGCTCCTAAGCTGGTCACAGACATCACCTCCTGCAGGAAGTCTTCAGGGATTTCCAGGAAATCCCAGAGTACTGGGCACAGCAACTTGCCACAAACCCATCTGGCTCCCTAGTTGGCACGAGGTCTCCAAGGCGGGAGAGCTCAGTCTGCCCCAGCCTCAGACCTTCACCCACCCGCCAGGGCTGCCTGGCTCCTACCCAGCTCTTGACTCTCTCCTGCGATCTGCACTTGCTGGGCACACAGCAGACCCAGTGCTGTGCTTGGGGAGCACAGAGACCCAGGATCCACTCCTGGCCTGCAGGATACCACAGCAGATGACCAAACAGGGTGCGTGAGGGCATCAGCCACAGTCTGGGATTCACCCAGAGGGCAAAGCTAAAGCTGGGTCCCCAAAGCTGGAGGGTCCTGTGGGCACAGTGACCATACCGGGCGATGCCATGTGCAGACTGTAAGCCATAGCCACTGCCTTCCAGGTAAGAGCTGTGACAACCAGGACATGGCTCACGCCACTCTGCAACTGCACGGCTGGTGCCAGACCCCCAGCGATGAGGAAAACACGCCTCCTTCCTGCGGATGGAGCCGGGCAGACACCTGACTCGAGGCCTAGGTGCCCTCCGCTCTCAGTGGTGGTGGGGCCACCGACCATGGCCATGACAGGCTGTCCTGCGGGTACCTGCCTCCCACCCGCATCTGCCACACGCTCGGCTGAGCAGAGACAGACACGGTGACGCCTGCTGGGGCTGCCCAAGGCGTGCAGGTGGGGCCGGGTGCAGAGGAAGGTCGTCCTGACTTCTCCATGCTCAGCTGGCCTCCACGGTCCTCCCCACCTGCTCACCCTCCCTCCTGCCCTCACCTCTCGACCTTCCCAGACCCTGCTCATGCTCTGCTCCGAGGGCTTCTCCACCTCCCCAGACCCCGCTCAGGCTCCACTCCGAGAGCTTCGGGGCCTTTCCTGCAGCTGCCACCCCTCCCTGCTCCCCTGTATTCAGGCCCCCAGGCCCAGGCACCCTAACAGGTCTAAGCACCCACCATTAGCTGTCCTGATGCTCCCCACCTGCCTCAACCCTACACCACGCCCAGCCTCCCCTCCCCTCTGTCTCTCAGCACCCATTTAAACCAACCTGCACCTGTAAACTTCAATTTAAAAATGAATATGCCACTTTGAAAGAAGTCTGGCAGTTCCTCAAGAGGCAAAACACAGTTATCACCCGATCCGGCAATCCGGCTCCTGGGTATTTCCCCAAGAGAACCGAGCACACAGGCCCACAGGAAAACCTGTCCACGAAGACCACAGCAATACCAGCACCACAGCCAACAGGTGAAAACCACCCAAATATCCAAAAACAGATGAAAGATGAACAAAATGGGGTCCGTCCACACAATGGACTGCGGCTCAGCGATAAAAACGAAATATGACCCCTGCTATACGACGCGGATGGATCTTGACCACAAGACGCCGAGCGAGAGAAGCCAGACAGAAGGGAGGTGAGTGGAGGCCAGGGGCTGGGGACAGAACGAGGAGTGCTGCTGAAGGGTACAGGGTTTCTTTCTGGGTGACGGAAATGTTCTGGAGTTCAACGGTAGTGATGGTCGCACGCCTCTGTGAACAGACTAAAATCCACTCAACTGCACGCTTTAACAGCTAAATTGTACAGTCGGTGAATTATAGCTCCATGAAGCTGTCATGAGAAGAAAATAAAGAATGTACTATATGCTAGCCATGAAATCAAGAGTTTGATTAACTGTACTGTTTCCACGAACGATAAAATGTATTTTATGTGTGTACAAAACTACTGTAAGACACAAGTATTAAAGTTACAAAGTAACATTTTGTATCAGTTTAAGTACCTTTTTATAACATATATATAAGAGAAGTGTTTGCCAGTGAACTAGGGCCTTCCCCTCGGGCCTGGACCCTGCCTTGTTTTCCCCACAGCTCCTCACACAGGGAGGGACCGTCACATCAGAGAGCAGGGGAGCAGGGGAGCAGGGGCTGCCCTCAAACACTCTCAGCAAGCAGCCATTCGGGGCACACATGGAGCCCCAGACTCCCTTCCTGAGTCCCCCACTGAGTGAGGCAGGAGCTCTGTGGGGACTGGTGCCATGGACACAGCACTTCACAGTTTATGAGAGGCCTCCTGACACCAGCCCAACCACCCACTGTAAGAGGCCAGCATCCAAGAGCGAGGGTCTGGGTTCAAATCCTTGACAAGCCTCAGCGTCTGGAACCCCCAAAGGAGCAGGAAGATCCTTAGCATGGACAGGACTCCCAACTTGCTCTCGTTCCAGCCACTGCAGCCGGCGAGCGCTGCCTCCAGGAGCCCTCCTCAGGGGCAGCCCTGCTTCTGTGCTCTTTCCTTTGTTTTCTTAGAAGACAGCAGCTTTTATTTCTCCTCTCTGGAGGCCCGGGGGGGGGGGGGGGGGGGGGGGGGGGGGGGGAGGCGGGGCTCTCGGAGCCTGGCACCAGGCATGTGACCCAAGAGGAGGGGAAGCCGGCAACACGGCTGGGAGCGGTTCAGGGCTCATGCTCCCAGTTCAAATCCCACCTTCAGCTGTAGGACAGAACCACTGTGCCTTGGTTTCCTCATCTGTAAAATGGGCATGAGAACAGTCACCCCTGCCCTCCCAGGACTGTTCTGTGGGGGAACAAGGGACTGTACACGAAGCATGTTGAGCAGCACCTGGGGCTGAGTGGGTCAGGTGATCTTTACATCACCATGGGTTTTCTTCCCACACTGCAGGGCCAGGGCCAGGGCCGGGGGAAGGGGATGAGCAACAGGGGACTGGGGACACCCTGGGTCTGCGACAGGGCACCCCTCTGTCTGCAAGTGTCCCCCTTGGCTTCCCCCTGATCACCAGGCTGAGCTCATCCTCGCTACCATGCTGGGGCTGGAGGGTGAGGGAAGGCTGGTCATGAACAGTGTCTGCATAGATACGGTTCTGTTGCTCCCTATGGGGCCAGGTCCCTGCCCACCTGTCACCTTCTCTCCTGACCCTCTCCCTCGCTCTGCCATAGGCTTCTTTGCCTTCCACCAAACATAAGCTCATGTAGCCACAGGGCCTTTGCACTGGCCATTCCTCCCACATCTCCCACTACAGGCTTTGCTCACCCTCCCCATGCCACCTCCTCAGAGAGGCCTCCCTGACTGCTCCACGTATGGCCCCTGCCCGGCACCCCTAATCTTCTCATCGCCCACTTGTCACAGGAGCAATTGTTCTGCTTCTTGAATATTCCCGTTCCATACTAGCCAATCTCACTAGAATGGAGCACTCTGGAATCAGGGCTCATCTGTTCTGTTCCCATCATCCCTCGCACCTAGAAGGGCACCTGGCACACACCAGTGCCCAATCAATCATTTACAGAATAAAGAAATAAAAGGGAAATTGCTATTAGGATTCTATCAAAATTTCCGGGGCAGAGGGGAAGAAGCCACACTCCAGCCCGCTCTTGGAGTAAACTTTCACTGTTTCTAAAGCAGATCCAAAGGCAGGAAACCGTCCACTGAGCACCTAGTGTGTATGCGCCCGGCCCCAGCCTGCAGTTCAAGCTATGACCTCTGCTACGCGCACAGTGAGCCTGAATGTGGGGACACCACACCCATCTTATAGAAAACTGAGGCCCAGAGGAAGGGGCTTTCCGAAGTCTCCACCCCACGAGAAAGTGCCCAGGCACCCGCTCTGGAAATTGGGACAGAGGAGGGCAGGCGAGCTCAAGGCTTAGCAATCAAAGCCACTATCTCTGGTCGTCAGCCAAGAAAACTCCCAGGCGGAGGAGCCGCCTGGCAGAAGGTGACGGAGAGCAAAAGCAGAATATCATTTCTCTCTCCAAAGGTCGTCCGGCAGGGGCCAGAACGAGATGCCTCCTGGGCCTGTCCAGGGACGCCCGGCTCACCACACCGGGGCTGCCAGGCGGGAAGGAGGGTGGTAGGCGGTTGGCCAGGACCCGGGGTCGTGCAGGGGCCCACCCGTCCCGCCAGCCCTTCCGGGAGGCCCTGGCTGCCAGGACGTGCTCTGACGCATCCTGCCTGCGCGGCTGTGGCTGGGGGAAGGGAGGGGTGGCAGGCGGCCAGCCAGGAAGAGGTCAGCAAGCTGGCCTAAGTCCAGCCTGGCTCCGAGGGCGGGGGACCAGCCTCGGTCACACAGGGCGTGACAAACCAGGTGTCCTGACTCCCAGCCCAGGGCCGCTGCTCTCTGGGGATTGAATGTTGGACATTCAGGCAGGAAGAGTGGATGGAGCCAGACCCAGCTGGGGGAGGGAAGGACACGTCCCTGGGTGGGGCTGTAGAGGGGGAGAAGGAGGCCGAAAGTAGCCTCTGGGGCTTCAGGCCTGGCCAGAGGGATCCAGGGGGTTAGCGGGGCTCAGCCCAGCCTTCCCAGTTCCCCAGTATTGGGCAGGCCATGTGAACCCAAAACACAGACTCCAGGAGGCTGCTTATCAGCGTGGTTGCCCCATGAGCTCAGCACTCTTCCCGCTAAGAGCAGAAACATGTTTCCATGACTCCGTCCCCGTGGCCAGCAGGAGCAGGGTGGGGAGCCGCCCGCCCTGACCCCGTTACCCAGGCACAAAGGGGGAACAGAGCAGCCAGTCCCTGGCCGTGGGCCCTCCCCAAAGGACCGGGCCGCCATGCGTGCTGTTTTCCAAGGGCAAGAAGCTCAGGAGCCTCTAAACCCTCAGAAGCTTGTTGGCCAGGCCTTTGCTGGTCGGTCACAGGGCCACCCACCAGACTATCTTCCTGACACAAACGGGGTGAGGCTCCTGCCAGCGGTGGCTCCCAGGGACCCCCGGACACAGGAATTGGAGGACCACGTGGCTCACTTCCTTTTGTGGAGGAAGACCCAAAGAGCTCTGGATGAATC
Source organism: Ursus maritimus (assembly GCF_017311325.1). Lineage (NCBI taxonomy): Eukaryota > Metazoa > Chordata > Mammalia > Carnivora > Ursidae > Ursus > Ursus maritimus. Next base: position 24,718,617 of record NW_024425897.1, read on the forward strand.
TGATTTTCACATGAAATGCTCAAGAATTTGCCATTTTAACATGCCCCAAGGTGAATCATGGGGCAGAGGAAAGGCTCCGAGTGAACTTGGCAATTTGAAAGTCAGATTTTCCTCCCTCTCGCTCTGCCCAGAACTTTTCCGAGAGACGGGAGAGGAGAGACAACAGACCGCACTGTTTTTAGTCAAAATAAAAAACGACCCGCCTGCCTCACTAGAAAACATTCCTCCAGTGTCCAGATGTGGGTGGGAGCAGGTCTCTGCACCTCTGCCCTCAACTGCCCGCAGCTGGCCCCAGCTTGGGGGTATGAGCATTGGTGCTGCCAGGGTCTCAGGGCTCGGCGGCCTCAAGCATCGCTGCCAAACGTGGTGAAAATCCAGGGCTCCAGAGGCTTGGGAGGGAGGTGGGGTCCGGCACCCCAGGCCAGGAGCAAAGACAAAGGTAAGAAAGGGAGGAACACATCTCAGAGACAGCGGCACCCAAACAGGACAGCACAGGGGTCCCTCCAGGCCACCCCCGCTAGGAGAGCAGCCTCAACAGCTCAAGCGACTCAAGCCAGGACAGGGGCTCCAAGTTCCCATACGCGGACCCTTGGTGGATGGATGAGACACGAGCCATCAGTGATCTCAGGAGTTGTCACAAGCACCCGCAGGCAAACCTGCATCACTGCTGGGACACGGCAGCCACCTCCCCATGCCTCTCTGAGCCCCACTGAATTCCCCGAACTGACAGCCAGCTGCTTTCAGAGCCTAAGTCACACCCAGCTGAGCAGGGCATTCCCCTGAAAACGGACTGCAGCCATGGTTAGCCCAGCCCGCTGGCCCTCACTGGCTCCACCACCCTGCCTGAATCACACAGGCTCCTTCCCACCCCCGGGCCTTAGCACCTGCTGTTCCTGCCTCGTTAAGGATAGAATTGTGCCCCCCACCACTCCCAACCCCCAAACATGCTCAAGCCCAAACAGCCAGGGATCTGTGAATTTGACCTAATTTGGAAACAGGCTCTCTGCAGATGTGATCAAGTTAAGATGGGGTCATTAGGCTGGACCTGAATCCAGTGATGGAGTTCTCCCAAGAAAAAGAAATTTGGGCACGCAGACACACAGGAAAACACCACGCAAAGACAGAGGCAAAGATGCGAGTGATATGTCTACGAGTCGAGGAACGCCAAGCATGGTCAGCCATCAGCAGAAGCTGGAGGAGCGAGAGCTTTCAGAGGAGCAGGGGACTGGCCACACCTGCTCACCCACAGCCACCCAGTTTGTGGTGCTGCACGCCACGTTCCCGGGAAGCCAGCCCCACTGTCTGGCACGCTCCCCTTCCAGACGGGCCCGGGGTGGCGCCCTGCTGCATCCAGCCACGCTCCCCGAGGGCAGGCAGAGAATCGGCCTGTGCGCTACTGCCTCGGTGCTGGCAGAAGACGAAAGCCGCCACCCGCTCTGCCCACTCACCTGTTCTTATCACCCCCCTCGGGCTCGTCCACCTCGTCTGCACTGCAGGTAGCACTGGAATCACTGTCCTGGGGGGCTCCCGCGCCCTTGGCCGTGGTAGATTTGCCCCCAGGGCCGCCACCTTCTTTCTTCTCCACCTTGAGGGCCCCCTCGGGTGCAGCCTCGGCGCTGGCCTCAGAGCCCCCCTTGCCCTTGTCAGGCCCCTCCTCCGAGGCCTCCTCTTTGCATTCGCTCTTGATGGGCTCTGCGGGGGGCATCTCAGCAGGCTCTTCCGTCCCGCCCACAGCCACAGCCAGCTCTTGGGCCACAGGGGGCTTCTGCTCCTGCTCCTCCACTGCCAGGGGGGCCGCGGCCGCCTCCTCCTCCTCCTCCTCCTCCTTGGGGACCACAGGAGGGGGTGCGGTGGGCGACGCAGGTGCTGGCGGGGGCGTGGGCGGGCCGGTGGCTTCGGGGGCTGGGGTGGGCTCGGTGGGGGCCAGAGCGTCCTCTGGTGGTGGTGTGGGTGGCTCAGTGGGTGGCACGTCAGTGGCTGGGCCAGGTGGGGGCTTGGGCCCATTCTGCCCCGTGTCCTTGGCGGCCTCGGTGCGGGGGGAGGGGATGCTCTCAGTGTCAGAACTGTTGTTGACCGTGGCTGTTGGGGGGGAGAAAGAGGCAGGGTAAGTGGTGCTGGGGGCTCGGGGATGGAGCCGGCCCGGCCCATCCCGGCTTGAGGGCACAAAGTCAGGATGTGGCGGCCCCATAGCTTGACACCACAATGGCCCTGAGACTCCTACGCGCCTAAGCAGCTGGCCCCTCCCAGTCCTGGGGCACTGCCCTCTCCCCTGCCACCTTCTCCCCATGCTGACTCTGGCGCCCAGCCACCTCACTAACTTCCGGCCCTGGGGTCGCTGGCATCCCTGCACAGCCAGGGCTGCGGGCCTTCATCTGCGCTCCACCCCTGGCTCTGCCCAGGCCAGCAGCCCGGCCGCAGTAACACAGATCACCTCTGGGCCTTGCTCTCCCCATCTGCAGAGCGGGGAAACTGATCCCAGCTCAGAGGGTAAGTAAGCCAGGAGGTGCAGCAGCACCAGTGACACTTGGGAACTATTCGCTACCGCATCGGGGAACTCCGAGGAGCTCCCACACAGCCTGGCACATGGCAGGTGCACAGTTAAGCATTAACCAAGTAACTGAACGTGTGTGCAGATGAAGGGTGAGGGCAGCTAGCCTCCCACCTGACTCTTCAGCCTTAAAAAAAACCACTCCTGTCACTTCTTTGGGTCTTAATCTCACCATTTTGTGTAAAATAAGGACATGTGAAAAGCCCTGCACCTGTTGTTGGGAAATCAAACAAGGTGAAAGTCACAGATGAAAACACTGGTGAAAATCAACAGAACAGTGGAGCTGAGTGTACAGATCTGCCAGAATGAGTCAGGGAACAGCATGGGGAACAGACAGTGCACAGGGAAGGGGGACAGAGGCAGCAACAGCACAGATGTTGGCACTCACAGAGGCATGCTCACAGAAATGGGGCCCCTCGCTGAGGACAGGTGACCTCGGGATGCCCCTGACCCCAGCACAGCCCTACCCCTACCCCACTCCCAGGCCAGCCGGCCACATTCGTACCTGGGCCACTGCATTCCCCTCTGGGCACCTCATTCCCAGAGGTGTGTAAGGCTGGAAAGAAGCGAGAGAAGGATTAGAAGCAAGGCAGCAGGAGCAACAGGCAGGAGAGAGGAGGTGGCCAAGGAGGCAGGCCAGCGGGGGACCTGCAGCCCGTCAGGCAATGGGGACTTGCAGCAGCCCTCATCTTGGAGTGACGTGCCCTCTCCCTTCAGACCCCACAGGTGACCGGCAGAGGCTTCGGCCAACAATGGGGCTGGTGCAGGGTGAGGAGCCAATCCCGCCCACTCCTGGGTGTCCTTGGACAAGTCATAGGCCTTCTCTGGATCTGTGTCCCCAGGACTCTGAGGGTGGGGGTGCTGACCTCAGAGATGGACAGGGCTGCAGGAGCACCCTTTGGGGCCCTGAACCTCATCCCACAGCTCAGCCACAGAGAGCCAGGTGAGCAGGGGGCTGCCATGGCCCTGGACAAAGGCTTCCTTCAGCCCCTGCTGCCCCACCCCCCAGCCTTTCCCACTGCTCACGTCCCTTCAGAGTCCACTGCTCCCAGAAATCATAATTGGAACAACAGGGCTTCTCTTGTGGGTGCTGAGCTGTGCATGGGGGCCTTCATGCTTGTCACTCATTTAATCCTCAGCAACCCCTAGGATCAGGACAAGCAGCATCTCATATGCAGATGAGGAAACTGAGGCATGGAAAGGCCGAGTCACTTGCCCCAGGCCATACTGCATGGGGGCAGGAGAGGGCTGACCCCGTGTCTCGTGCCCCTAACCACCAGGTTCCTGCCTCTGTGGGCGGACTCCAGTGATGCCACTTCTTTCTGCTCATTTAACAGACATCAGGGCATAGGGGCCAGTGCAGATGCCCCCTGGACAAGTGGCTTAACTCCCAAAGTTTCAGTCTGCTTATCTAAAAAATGGGCAGTTAACCCCAGGCTCTCTCGCTCACTGAGAGGCTTGTCTCCATGAGGAGTTCTCAGGCGAGCGTGCGCCCGAGGCCAGGGGCTGTAAAGACTGGGACTGCAGGGCCCAGCCCCGAAGCGTTTCCTCATCAGTCAGTCCAGGAGGGGCCCGAGGATCTGCACTTCTGACCAGTGTGAACCCTGGTCCCCAAGCAAGCCAACTGTGTGACCTCAGGTGACCGCTGTGCCTCAGTTTCCTCATCTGTAAACAGGGTGACAAGAGCACCTACTCCACTGGGTCACTGTGACGGTTTGAGGGATTAGGACTGGGAGACCATGATCGCTGTGGAGACACTGAACAGAGGATGACTCCTCCCTCCCTGGATGGTTCGTCTCTGCCTGGATGCAACAAGGCACTTGCTGTCCACCCCCTGGAGGGGTCTGCCATGCTGCTGGGGCTGGCTGGGCTTTCTAGAAGGTTCCACTAGGGCGACCTCAGGCCCTAACCCAGAACCTCCCTGACCTCCCCCATCCTGGTCACCAGGGACAGTGTTACACAGCAAATGCTGGTTGGACTGGCCAACTCCAAGTCTACCAGTTATATGACACCCTGCGAGAGCGGTTCTCCTCTCCTTGGGCCTTGGTTTCAAAACTCATCCGTGAGATGGGAGTAGCACCCCGTACCTTTGTGCAGGATTTTCTACCCTGCTGCACAGGATCCTTTCAGAGCCATCAAGTGGTCACAGGCCTCAGCTCCGCCAGACCAGCCCTCCCCCTCCCCCCAGCACAGAATGCCCCTCCTCCACCCCTGCTGTGGTATGCAAACCCTACAAGTGACGGGGAGTTCACTACCACACAGTTCTCTTCCTGGGCAGTGTCTGCTCTGGTCTTAATGCTGAGCCAAAGTCTGGCTTCTTCTACTTTCCCACCAAGGCTGCACCCTATCCACAGAGACAGCTGGGAGGGTACTTAAAGAGGGGGATTGGGTTTCTGCTTCCTTCTCTTTTTCTGGCTATAAACCCAGGACCCAGAAAACAAGGACCCAGAAAACGAGGGCAGAGGGATTTGCGGCCTCCATCAGACACTGGCCAGGCCTCTCACCAGTCTGGACCAGAGAGACCCAGAGCAGCGAGGGCGGATCAGACTCCATCCCCAGACCCGCCCCCAACTTGAGGCGAGGGCAACCACATGACCCCATTCTCTGTTTTCAACCAGGAAGTAGGGTTCAGGCTGGCGAACGCACTGGGGGCTGGCAAGCTTCAATTTATTTGCAGGCCTGGCTTGAGGAGCCAGAAGCTAACTCGCACCTTCCTTCAGCATGCGGCAGAAGCCTGAGAGTCTGAATGCAGAGGCAGCAGACAGGAGGAATAGGAAGGCACCCTAGGCAGGGGTGGGAGGAAAAAAAGGTCTGTTCACCAGGAACATGAGGGTCCGACTGGGGCAGCTCTTGGTAGGAAGATTAACAGGTGAGGCACAGACATTCAGCTAAGCAGGGGTTGGGGTCTTCAGGGACATCGTGCCATGTGGGGCAAGTATAGACGCAGATAATTTATCATCCAAAATGGGGCACTTGGGAGTAACACTGTCATCACCACCATCACCGTTGTCACCACCATCATCACCATTATCATCACCATCGCCACCACCGCCACCACCATCATCACCACCACCATCATCACCATCACCACCACCACCACCACCACCACCAACATCATCGCTATCATCACCATTGTCACCACCATCACCACCACCACCATCATCACCATCGCCACCACCGCCAACACCATCACCACCACCACCACCACCATCGCTATCATCACCATTGTCACCACCATCATCACCATCAGCATTATCATCACCATCGCCACCACCATCATCACCACCACCATCATCATCATCACCGCCACCACCACCATCACCACCACCACCATCATCGCTATCATCACCATTGTCACCACCACCACCACCATCACCATCATCACCATCGCCACCACCACCAACACCATCATCACCACCACCATCATTGCTATCATCACCATTGTCACCACCACCACCATCATCACCATCGCCACCACCACCACCACCATCATCACTATCATCACCATTGTCATCACTGCCAACACCACCATCAAAACCATCACCATCACCACCACCACCACCATCATCATCACCATCAACACCAACAACGTCACCACCATCACCATGCTCCCCCTCCAAGGCAGTCCAGGCCTCTTTTTAGAAGGACCCAGACATTTCTGGGACCGGTCAGTTCCTGCCCCTCACCTTCTGCCTCCTCCGCCATCTCCTCCTCATTCCCGCTTGCCCCCGACGCCTCCATCTCCTCGTCCTCCACCACGGGCGGGAAGGCAGCCTCCTCACTGGCAGCAGCTGGGGCTTTCTTCTTCTTCCTCCGTGCATTCCTCTCCTTCTCCTAGGGCACAGGGACAGCGGCGGTCACAGCCTGGGCCTGGGCTGTCAGCCCGGGGACTCCCTGTGCCTGAGACCTCGCCACAGGTGCGATGGACAGTGATCCCCGCAGAGTGGCCATGAGGCGACCTTCCCCCCTCACGCCCCACAGCCAAGCATGCCAGTGGTTATTTTTACTGAGGGCTTTATTCTTCCATCAAGTCCCAGATACACATACGGTGCAGCCTGGCCTATCAGCTGCCCTGACATCCTTCTGGAACAGGTGAGGAAGGGCTGTCTCTGCCTAAAGGCCCCCTGTGATTGCTCCAGCCCCTCTGACTATCCCAGCCAGAGCAGTGACCACACGCCCTGGAGGACACCCTGCCAGGCACAGTCACCACATACGGAGCAAATGAATGAGTGAAACTTCCTTGCATGTCACCTCTGCTCCTCACTGAGCCCCGGAGACAGAGCTGGTTTGGGAAGCTCATCGTTTCGCTCCACCAGTCTTTACAGGGCACCTCCTGTGTGTCAGGACTGCATCGGGGCTGAGGACACACAATGAATGAGATAAACAAAGGCCCTGCACACAGAAGTCTTCCAGTCAGGGAGACCAACAAATAACACACCACTTAAGAAGAACAGACTCAGAGGTGGGGACATGAGCAAGCTGGCATCAGACAGGGTGGGGGCTAGATGGATTGGGAAGGCTTCTCGGAGGAGGTGACATCCGAGCCGAGTAGACGCACTGAGAGAGAGCTGGCCAGGCAAAGCCCTGGAGGATGGTGGTCCAGGTAGAGGGAACTGCAAGCACAGACCCCCGAGGTGGGGCCCAGCTCAGTGTGTGCAAGGAACAGAAAGAAGGGTCTCATTGTGGAGCCTTGCACATCCCTCCACACAGCACCCCGGTCTCTGGACGCCTGGCTCCTTCACTCACGGAGCCAGATGCCCATCCCCCAGCTCGGGTACAAGCTGCTCACTCCTGGTTGGCAGCTCCTGCCTTTGCACCTCACTGGGGGGGGGGGAGGAGGGGGCGCGCTCCAGGGGGCCAGGCAGAGGTTCAGAGCACATCTGCGGGCTGACTCACTGACTGACCAAAGGGGCGGCCTCTGGGGCTTAAACACACAGTTGGCAGAGTTGGGGTACGTGTGGTGGCAGAGTGCTAGGGTCTCAAGGTGACCAGGGAATCCCAGAGGCAGTGGACCAGTTCCTAAGAGGGGATGACCCACCACGATATAGCTGGAGTGACAGGAGGGTCCCAGCCTGAGCCCTTTGGGGTCTCCACGGTAGGAGGCAGAACCCACAACACTCTCAGACATGCCAATGGTCTCAACGAAGCCCCTCATGTGGGGTTCAACATTGTTCCCCCAGAATCCATGCCCACCCAAACCTCAGAAAGTGACCTTATTTGGAGATAAGCTCTTTGCAGATGTAATTAGTGAAGAGGAGGTCATACTAGATTAGGGTGGACCCTGAGTCCGGTATGACTGGTGTCCTTATAAGAAGCGGGGAATTTGGACACATAGGCACACAGGGGAGCGATGTATCTGTAAGCCAAAGAAAGTCCAGCACGACCGGCCACCCTCAGAAGCCAGAGGAGAAAGGCAGGCTCTCCCCACAGCCTCCAGAGGGAGCAGGGCCCTACAGACACCTCAATTTCAGATTTTTGCGTCCAGAATTGTGACAGAATACATTTCTATTGTTTCAAGTCACCTAGTTTGTGGTACTTTGTTACAGGAAACGGGAAACTAATGTACCTCCCCTCCACCAACCCCCCAGCCCCCTGGAGAAAGCCACCATACCCAAACCCGATACAGCCCACTCTCGGGGCAAACGCCCTGCCTGCTCCAGGCACCAGCAGGGTCTGCCGGCCCCAGGCCCTCACCATGGCTGGGCTGAAAACAGGCTTCAGGGGGGTCCCCAAGCCCTGGCCCCAGCCTGGGAGTGGGATCACTTCCTGTCCTGCCTTCTTCCTGGGCAAATGGGGGTCCTCTGAGCGTAGCTGCTCAGAACGCGGGGCGGAAAAGGAAAACGTCCGTTTGCCCGTTAGTCACGGTTTCCGTCACCAACAGGCCAGGGCCATAGCCCCACCCTGCCGAATGTCCCCTGGCCACTGTGGGAACGCCCAGCTCCGCCATCTACCCGCCTCCAGGGGCTGGCCCGGCCCTGCCCCAAACCCCAAGCTTCTCCCAGAGGACGAGCTGCAGCCCACGGAGGCGCAGAAAATTGTGTGGCATGTGGGTTCTGTGGGTGCGGCTGAGGGTTCCCCCTTCTTCCCCAGTCTATTTTTAGCAGACAGGGACTCACTCCTGTGCCCGGGCTGGGTGAGGCAGGGGATCGGCTGTGGGGTTGGGTGGCACTCTGCAACACTGGGAGCCTGGCAGGGAACGGGCGCTCCCGGGGGGCCTGGCCAGGAAGTGCATCTTCCTGGGGACTCGAGTCCGAGTCTGGCTGCTGCCAGACCCAGCAGCCCAGGACACCTCAGGCCAAGCGAGGCAAGTGTGACGTCAACACTCGAATCCTAACACGGGGTCTGAGAGGCAGGGGCTTACTGAGTGTCTGAGGAATGACACCAAATCCTTCCACACGTGGCTCCGTACCTCAGAATCAGGAGGTGTGTGTGGAACAGGAGATGCTGGCAAAACCAGTGTAATGCCAGCTGCTGTTTATTAAGTACCTACTATGTGCCCAGTGTTTTCCTGGATGGAGTCAATGGATATGCACAGCTGCTCCGCAAGCCAGAGTACGCTGCTCCCTGCTTCAAACCTTCCAGTGGCTCCCTGAAACCCTTGATATAAAACCCCAAGTCCTCCCCACTCCATACAGCCCTGCATGATCTAGATCTGGACCCCACCCACCTCTCTGAAACGTCTGTCCACCTCTGCCCTCCTCGGTCATCCTGCTACAAACACACTGGCCTCCTTGTGCAAACATGCTTACAGCGCCCCAGCCACAGGGCCTTTGCACTGGTCGTTCCTCTGCCTGGACATCCTTCTCCTAGTTACTAGTGTGAATCACTTCCCCACCTCAATCAGGGCTTTGCTTAGACAGACATCACCTCCTCAGAGAGATCTTCCCCGTTACCTTGTCTAGATCAGCTAATCCTTGCCCTCCCCACCCCAATCAATCACTCTCTACTATATCCCTCACCTTATCACCTTCAGACCACAATCAGAAATTATTTGTATGTTAATCTGCCTCTTGAACTAGAATTAGCCTCTAAGAGCCAACATCCTTGCTCTCTGCTATATTCCCAGCATACCTGAAATAGTGCCTGGTACCTTCTGAACAGGTGCTCTATACCTATTTCTTTAGATGAACTTGATAGACAAAGACAGACACTAGCTCAGAGAGGCAAAGACACTTTCCTGAGATCACACAGCTCTTGAGTTGAGCAGCCCAGATTTGAATGCAGGTCAGGTTTAAGCACTTTGTTGCCTGGGCCATGTCCCTCTGTAGGGCTATGCAGCCTCGGATGGAGGAGACAACAGAGGAAAACAAGAAAAGGTAGGGCCTGGGCTGAAATAGACAGAGACAGAGAAACACGGAAGCTGAGCCCCAGGGCCTGGATTCACAGATGGGAGAAAAGGGTAACCTTCGGCCATAAGGAGGGGGAGGGAAAACCTTGGAGAAGTCACTAATGCCAAATGTTACATAATTCCGGGACATGCTCGCCTGCCCACCCGATCTTGCTTCCTGCTGACGTCGCCCCAGGGCCATGCTCAGGCCAGGCCTGGTGTAAAGCGGGAGGGGACACCCACTGACCCTCTACTTCCCCGGCTCCTTCCTGCACTGGACAAGAGTGACAAGTCTTTCTGAGCTCCAGACAGGGCCTGGCCAATGGCCAGAGGTGGCTGCCCCTGCTTCAGGATCCATAACGACCTAGTTTCCTCCTGGGGACTGCAGAGGGCCAGGGAGGGGTGGGAGGCAGAGGTCATGGAGTTCAGTAGCATCTTGTGAGGCCTGCTTGCATTACTTCAGCAACAGGGAACTCACCTCTGCAGCACGGGTGGCCACTGTCAGGATGGACAAAGCCAGGCTGAGCCCAACTTCCCATGACAGGTACCGGTATCTGCTCACCGTGCTTCCTCCGTTGCTCCCTCGAGGTCGGTGGGGAGCAAAAACCAGCCCCACACTCCCCGACTGCCTTTTCTCACCAATAACTGGTCAGCAAGTTTCACCCGTCTGTAGGCCTCAGAACACGGCTTGCTGGCCCCATCTTCTGGTCCAATGCACTTGGTCCACAGCTCACCCAGCAAGACCATGCTTTGCTGAGTCCTGTGTGAGCCAGGTGTAGTGGAGGACAGGTCCACGAAGGGATGCTCCCAACCCGGGTGCAAATCCCCTCCGTGGTCTCCTGGCTTCATCGCCCGCCAGTGCTCAGGGTCAGGCAACAAGGAGGGCGGCCTCCTCCATCAGCTTCACCAACACTCCTCTCAGACCAGTACCACCCCCCTCGAGCCCAGCCCTGGCAGATGGCTTCCCGCCGTGCACTACAGGAATGCCCAGCTCCTCCGCCCAGCAGGAAAAGCCCGTGCACACGGCCTGCCTGGCACACGGCGGGCGCTCGAGAAAGGCTCGCTGAGTGCACAGTGAGCATAACGCCCAGCACTCGCCGAGCGCCGGCCCCAGGCGCGACACCGCCCCCACGAGGATCCCCCGGTCCTCACGGTAACCCTGACGGTGCGTCCCAGTCCTAGCTTCACTTTACAGAGGACCCCAAGGCCCAGAGTGGGGCGGCCGTGTGCCTGCAGGCACCACTCGGCTGCCAGCACCGCGGGCTCTCTGGCCCCGCGGCCTGCTCTCCACCGTCCTGCTAGGCTAGACGAAACGCACTGGCTGACTGACTGACTCCATCGAACAACTGTCCATCACTCAGCCAGTCTAGGAGCAGCCACGCTCCATATACAAGACTCACCCAGCAAGACGCGAGACCCCAGCCACCGGGCATCTGGCGGCCACGAGAGCCACCACGGCCGTAGCTCTCGGCCGTGGGGCGCCCACAACGTGCCAGGCCCTGTTCCAAGCCCTTATATCCACCCACTCCGGTGAGGGCCATGACAGCCCTCCGAGGGAGCCACGAGGATTGCCCCCACTGCACAGCTGGGAGAACTGAGCATAGAGAGGACAAGCCACTTGCCTGTGGCCACACAGCTAGTAAGCGGCAAGATGTGGATTAGAATCCGGGTCTCTTGGGCCAGAGTCCCTACAACGGCTGCTCCTGTATATACCATTTGAGAGAGCGCCTCCCACACCCCTGAGAGGAAGAGGGGGTCAGTGGCTTGAAAATAAACTACTACTACGACTACTACTACCACCACGACCACCACCAGCACCACGGCTACTAGTGGCAGCAGTCAGGCGGCCGCCCCGCACAGATCACACCCCTCTGGCAGGCTCTCGGTGCGTCACAAGTGGAAACTCATTCAATCCTCTCCGAGCTCTCGGGGTAAGGGCCATTATTCCGCCGCCATACAGATGAGGGAATGGAGGCTTAGTGGGATGAAGTTGCCACCCAAGGTCACAGAGGTGCCCCGTCCTCAAGCTGGGACTTGACCCCACTCTCGCCCCTGAGCCCACATTGCACCATCCACCTTGCTGGGGTCTCCAATCCACACTCTCGAGTGCTGGGGTCCCTGGCAGCACAGTGGGACTGTGCCATGAGGGAAGCTGGATGGGGAGGCCTGTAACCCGACAGCCTGAGCTGGTTTGTGTCCACGCTGGCTGGGAGGAGCAGGGGATGGGGGAGGAGGAGGGGAACGGGAGTCAGGGGAGGGGGGGAGCAGGAAGACCTCCTCCTGTGCCCAAGGCTGCTCAGGGCCACCCTCCCCCCAGTTAATCCCTAGCTGGTGTGCACAGAGGCCCCTCCCTTCCCGGCTGCTGCTCTAAGGGATTTCAACAGGCGTTAAAGACAGGTGCTCTGGGCCCTCAGGCCTCCCTGAGTCTTCCTCCCTGCAGAACGCAGAGTCCTAGAAAATCCGGGAAAAAAGGACGGCTCCCGGGGTGGTGGGAGCAGTGCCAGAAGCTCAGGGAGCACCAGGGACCATATGAACAGCAGGCAGAGAGGAGAAGGTGGCCTGGCCTCACCAGACCATAACCAGGCACGGGGGACAGACAAGAGCTCAACTGAAGACTGAGGGTCAGCCTCAGCCCTGCCCATAGAAGCATGACACAGGGTCTCCTCCAGCCTCCAACGGCCAGCAGCTGCTTACACACTCAATTCAGTAAGATCCCACCCAGAACGGCTGGGGAGGGTGCCCTTAGAATCTGCAAGGCGCTCAAGCACAGTTCAAGTGAGGCGATTCTACCCCTGGCTGGCCTGCCACGCCGCGTGACCTCAGCAGTCTGGGTCCCCCAGTGGGCTGCGTGGGGAGAGCAATTCAGCGTTGCCTCCCAGGACAGGCTGCACGTACTTTATAATCAGCAACAGGCAGCCTGATCTGGGGGAGGGGGGGAGCAGGCAAGGGGGTCCTGGGGAGGAGAGCTGCGTGCCCCCTTCTTATACCTTCATATCTACAAGGAAATATGCAGCTGGTGATCCAGAGCATGGGTCCCCGGGCCATACAGGTGTGGGTTCAAGCCCCAAGTCCGTTGTATATGAGCCTGGCTGAGCCTCAGTTTCCCCAGATCTGTAATGGTGACAGTGCATGGCATGTCACAAGTGTGTCCAAAAGGGGCAGGAGTCAGGGAGGGAGGAAGAGAGGAGGGCAGGGAAAGAAGAGAGGGGGAGAGAGGAGGAAGGGAAGAGGCTGCCCCCAAATGGTACCCCCTTCACAGTATCAGCTGTGGGGGAAGCAGTTCTCTCTGGAGAGACCATTTACATGCTCAGCGAGGCTAGCCCGCCCTTCTTGTGCTCCTGGCCTCCCCTTGAGGCCAGAGGGCAGCAGGAGAGCGGCATGAGGCCAGGGCTGGGCCCGCTGCTCCCTGACCTTTCCTTCCCTCCCCGAGGCAGCCCTAAGACTATGAGGTTAAGCAGGGAGGTGGAGACACTCACTTGGGGTTCATTTGCCCCTGGGGCTTCATTCCAGTGCCCTGACAGCCCACCGTGCTCCTTCCTCCACACACCCAGAGGTGTTAGACCCAGGAGACCAAGGGAGCCAAGGAGAGGCACTGGGAGGGCGAGCCTGGCACACGGGGTCATCCCCGTGCCCAGGAGGGGATTTATGGCACAGACGGATCCCTGCAGCCAGCCCACGGGTAGGTACCACTAAGCAGGAGGTGCTGGTGGAACACCTGCCCCCAGCCTGGGGTGCAGCCCCCACATGAGGCCCTGGCAGGCGGGACGGTGTGGGGGGGGTGCTCACCATCTTCAGCTTGTGCTGCTGCAGGATCTCATCCAGGTTCTGTCTCTTCTTGTAGTTGAAATAGAAGTTCTTACACTGAGACACGGTCTTGGAGCCCACCATCCGAGCGATGGCCGACCAGTTCCGGCCGTGTTCTAGAAGACCTGTGGATGAGACGGCAGCAGGTGAGGGGCAGCAGGGGGCCTGTGCCCTCGGCCTGGAGCCCCAGGCTGAAAGTGCTCCGAATCCACACACGAGGCTCTCTGCTCCAGAAGCAGACACACCGGGGGTGGGGGGCCCTAGAGAGGTGGGGATGGGGGCCTGGCCACCACCCCTCCCCACCCAGGCTACATGGGCAAGGCACGGGCTCCAGGAACCGAGAGGAGCTCAACCTGGGTACACCCCTGCCAAGGCCACCGTCAAGGATTCTGGGGCGAGGGACTGAGGTCTGGGGCTCAGACCCCGCCCAGGCTCCCACCTCGCTTGCCTCCCTGGCTGTCGTGACCTAGCACCGACACTCCCTCACAGCTGCAGATGAGGCCTCAGGCCTCGGGAGACAGGGCTGTTTTCCGGCCGCACCGGGCCAGGGCCAGAGAAAAGGAAGGAACGTGTGAGCAGGGAAGGGAGGGTGGGGTCCGGGTGGGTGTGAGCTGGAGCCAGGAGCCTCTTCACCCAGGTTAACTGGGGTACCTCTGGGGCCCGAGGCCATCATGGGCTTGGGGCCCACAAGGCTGATTCAGGGGCTGGGAGCAGACTTGCCCCCTCAAACACAGCCCCCGCCCCCATCTCTGTGAGCTTCTTAAAGCTTCACCGACTCCTGATATGGGGAGAAATCCCCAAGAATTGGCAGACTCTGCCCCAAACCCACCTAGGTCAGAGAAAGTTCTCTCCGGCCCCACAAACTCAGGCCAATACCGTACCCCCCAACTCCACACCCCATTCTAGTTTCAATGCCATAAATACCAGGCTCAGCAAAAACACAGCCCCTTGCACAAAGAAGCCGCACCTGGAAAGCCCGGCCCCAGGTCTGTCCATCTGCCCACGGAGCTCCCGGCACACACGGACATGCCACACACTCTGTACGCGTCTCTCTGTACGTACACGGCATGTCCTGTGCAGCCAGGTCAGCCTGAGAGGGTAGGGCCAGCCACTTCCCAGGGGCTGCCGGAGGGACAGGAGGCAGGCTCCAGACCCCCAGCGCCGTGGGGCAGGACTGGGCCCCCTAAGGGCAGCAGGCATGAAGCCTGAGTTACACTGCTGGGAACACGGCAGCCTCTGAGCCCCAGAGCTAGACTTACGATGGCTAACGAAACATTTCCCGTAACGAAGTTTGAGGCCATTTTCCTTGAATCAAATCAAGCTACAAGCAGGGAAGCTATGATGGGGATTTTGCAGGGGTGCGGGAGCCCAAGGGGCCAACAGTCTGTGTGCTGGCATTTTCTGTCATTCATTTGTTCCTTCATCCATCCATCCATTCTAACATGTGCCCACGGCTTGCTACGCACAAGGCTCTCAGAAAATAAAACTGCAACAAGAACAACACTGACAAACCACCACATCACACGGCTGAGGGCCCTGGAGTTTCCAAAGCCCTTCAAAGACATGGTTCTGTCTTGTCCTTGCTGCCGAGGCCATGACTCTTCTCCCATCACCAGATGGGGGGAACAGGCTCAAGGGGCCACAGCCACTCACGGGCTTATGGGGATAGGCCAAGGGCAGAGTGGGAGTGGGGACCCAGGTTTTCCGCTCCCCTGCCTCTGGACCCCATGGGGTGGAGGTGGTGCCAGCCCGACAGGCCACCTGCTCCCCTGCGGCGGCTACGGGCCACGTGGCTCCACAGCGGGCTCCTCAGGGTTCCTCAAGGACAGGCGCGGAGGGGAGGGCTGGGACATGGGATCAAGTGTCACCCAGCCCCCTGACCTTTCCCTCCGCCTGCGCCAGCAGCAGCTGCCACTTCCACAGAGCCTGGCGGAGGACGACGGGACGCGAGCTTATTTATATTTCCCCAGCCGGGGCCAAGAGAGCCCAGGCAAACACGTCGGGCCGGAACCCTGGGCGGGAGAGGGCGGGTCTCCCATCTGGGCCTGCTTGGGGGGGGGGGGTAGAAGCAGTGAGGGCCCAGGGGGTGGCTGGACCCCAGAGAGAATGATATTTCCAAACTCAACACATAAATAAGGAGGTGGTTTGGAGGCTGGCCGAGGCTTTAGGGCCCTAATTAACTCCACTTGTGGCAGCAGCAACAGCAGGAGTTGATGAGGGTGACGGGGTCACCCAGCCCTTCCCAAATGCGAGCGGAGGCTCAAGAAGGAGCGCTGGACGGGCTTGTCCAGAAGCCCGGCCTAGAAAGTGCTGTGTGCTCTCAGCCACCCACTCTGTTCTCTGGGCCTCGGTTTTCTAACGGCTACGTGAGAGGCTGGGGTGACCGTCCTCGTATGTCTGGCCAGGGCCCCCTTCTGGTTCCCGTTCCCCAGGTTGAGGGTGCCGGGCACAGGTACAAGCACTTTAGAACTCACTGAGCCTTGCAGACCACCTAAACAAGACCCAGATGAAAGCCCCCCAACACCCATCCAGCTAGGAAGAGCGCCTCTGAGCATGCACCAACCAAGACCCCCCCACCCCGGCCTGCCCCAAGCTGACCAAGGTCCTGCCCTCCCTCCCCAAGAGCCCCAGCCTGACAGCCAGAAAAGTGGGGGGAAGGGGCCCAAAGGGAAAGGGTGGGGATGGGGTCCCACGGGTGCAGAACTCCTGAGTCCCCTGCCTGGCGGCCACAGCCAGGTCCCTGGCACCAGTACCCGAAGCAACCCCAAGCCCCTCCTGGGGCCTCACTCACATCCTCTCATCTGCGTCTCCCCCTCGGCCAAGTTTTCCGGAAACATACGGCTTGGAGGATGCTCCAGGGAGTGGAGCTGGGAGCAGCGGGCTGGGAGGCGGGAGGCTGGGCGGCCGCGGTGCCGGCTCCGCGAGGCTTGTGGCTGGAGCAGGCTTGTGGCTGGCGTCTGCTCCGGCTCAGCTCTGCCTCACATCCTTCTGTCCAACGGCAGCGGCGGCGGCGGCGGCGGCGGCAGGGAGGGAGGGAGGGAGGGGAGGGGTGGGGAGGGAGGGCGGGCAGGCGGGCGGAGGCTGGCTCAGAGGCTGGCTCGGAGAAGGGCGGGGAAGCAGCTCCGCACCGCCCGCCCCTGGTGGCCCAGGGCTTCTACCACCCGCTCCTGAGGCGCTGCCAGTCCTGACACCGTCCCCCCCCCCCGCAGCTGCGGGCGTGCGAGGTGCCCTTCGCCGATGGGGGCGAGCGGCGGGAACTTGTCAGTTGTGTGCTCGTGCCCCGTGCCAGGCGTCACCAGGGTGCACAGTGTCCGAGGCTCCTCCAGGCACAAGTGCACCCTGAACAGACGCTCAGCAAGGGGTGCTGGCCGGGAGCCCCCAGTCCCCGGACACCCCTGCTGGGCAGAATCCAAAGAGCCAAGCCTGACGGGGCAGCAGTGCCCTGAGCAGCCTCGCTGCGTGCCTGGGCTGGATCTTCCTGCTGCCTGACCCAGCGAGACGCGTCGTCAGGGCTGAATGTGACCTCCAGACGGAGGCTCTCGGGAGCGGGCGGGCGGGGGAGCGTGGCAGAAGCCCAGGTTCAGAAGGGGCGGGCCAACTTGGCACTGGCTTCCCCCTCCCTCTCTCCCCATCCGTGGCGGTGGCGGCGTCAGCAGCAGCGGTAAGAACAGATGAGGGTTCAGAAAAACAGAGCTTCTCCACCCCAGCAGACGGGGAGCAAACAGCTTCTGCCGCTGTCATTCCCCTCCCTGTGCCAGTTTCACCTGCGGTCTGCCCCCCACCTGGCCTGAAGCTGCCAGGCCCTCCGTGGGACACTATGGCGGTCTGGGACCGCAGGAAGGGGGCCATGCACTCCTTCCAGCACCCTCTGGTCTATGGATGGGTGAGCCTGGCTTCACATTCCAGGAGGAAGCTCAGCATTTGAGGAGCCTCTTCTGAGTGCAAATGAGACCTCCAACCATTGAGGGCTGGGGGAGGGTTTGGAGTCCCCAAACGGTTCTCTGTTGCCCAAGGATCTCGGGATGACGGCCGCCTCTTTCCTTCCTCTCCGAGACACCCCTGACAACCAGAGCAGCCTGCCCCTGTATAAACACCTGCTAGAGATGTCGTAGGCAGCTCCCGGGAGTTTGAAAGTTAACGGGGTTGAACTTTGGATCCAGATCCAGGTCATGACCGATTTCTCTAACTCCAGGGTCACTGACCTGCTTGTCTCTTTAGCCCTCAGCCTTTATGTCCTGCCCATGGAAACCCACGGAACAACAGGCATCCCTGACGCACCCATGCACCCAGCCCTCACCCTGGGATCCCAACCATGCCAGGGATCTAGGACTTTCTGCCCGAGTCCCTCAATCCATACCCTGCAGGGAGGTCCAAGTGAGCTTTGAGAATGCCAATCTTCCAATGACAGCCCATGCCTCTCCGAATAAAACCCAAAGGCTTCAGTGTGGCGCGTGAGGCTCTGCAGAACCAGCCCCACCCACCTGGCCAGCCTGCTTCCTACTTCTCCCCTTGCTCACCGACTCCAGCCACCGGGACTTTTTATGCCCAGCCCTTGAGTGTGACCAGGACATTTGCACGAGCTGTTTCCTCTACCTGCATGGCTTTTTCACGAATCTGCCTCTGTCCTCCTTCAGCTCAAGTGATACCTCCTCAGACAAGCCTTCCTTGACCATCTTCTCTAAAGCTATCCCCCAGCCACCCTGCCATCACGAGGCTTTGTTACTTCCAGGGCACTATCACTCCAGAAATTGGCTCCCTTGCTCCACTGCTCACTGCACCCATAACTGCTAGGCATGCAGAAGGCACCTGGTAAATGAACAAAGTTCCAGAGTCCCCGACTGTCTGGGTCTGGGGACCTCCTGGGTGTCCCATGGCATCTCTGCCACCTCTCTGAGGCTCTCAGGAAGGAGCTCCTGAGAGGAGGGGGCTGAATATTTTATCCCAGCACGGTGCCCTGGACCCTCATTAGACAAGGCTGGAGGCAGTGCCCACCTCTCACACCCAAGGGCATGCCCACAAGCGTTTCATGCCAATGCCCAGATGGCAGATTCTCCCAATGTCTGCTGCGGTCTGGATTCCCCGACCCCACTTCTAATTTCTAAGGAAGGAGTTTCATTCTGAAGAGTCAGGAGGCAGGAACTAGGAAGTGAAATTGACCAAGACAGGAAGTCAAGCCAGGAGGTCTGAGTCACATACTCGGAGCTCCAAAGGAGACAAAGGAGCAGTGGGTGGCTGCAGGGGTGGTAGCAGGAGGGGTGTCTCAACACCGTGGCCTGGGGGGCTCAGCATGGCCACTGACCACTCTGGCCACCCTCAGAGGAAGCTTCCCATGCACTGTGCAGGGGCCTGTGATGAACCGTTCTTACGGGAGCAGTGACTCAGCCCCCAGAAAGGCCTCTGTCCCTGGCCTGGCCCTGGCCTGGCCCCCTCTAGAGGTCCCTGCCACAGGCAGCTCTCTCCCCTGAGGGTCTATGAACCCGTACCAACAGCTAACCCCCAGGCCACCATCAGTGAGTTCAGATAAACAGGGCAGGGAGGGCCCCGGTAGTACCCAGGGGCACACCACCATCCATGTGGGTCATGGGGAAGCCACAGCTGCTCTCTGGAAAATGGGCACCCTCTTCCAGGAAAACGCGGTGGCTCCCCGACCCCAGCCAACCCCTTCCAACCCTGAGGCTTTCTGTTCCCTCCATGAGGAGCACAGGCTGCCTGCAAGAGGGACACATCCCCATCCCTCCTGCCAGCTGCCATTTTCCAAAAGAAACTCCAGTTTGTGAAACAAAATTTTCTGCCCAAAACACTGTCGAAGGAGAGGGGGAAAAAATCCAGCAAGCTTAGTCCTGAGTCACAGTACTTCCTTTTTTCAGAAACCTCAAGCCCTGGGTGGGTTGGACACGGACTCAGCCACTCAGCTGGCAACCCGGCTGGGCACCGACTCTGTGTCAGAGCTTCCAGCACTCAGGCCAGTCCTGAAATCCTGGCGGGGTCCTGGCTAGACAACTTCATGCCTGAACTTTGACTTACCTGCCTTTGTTTTCCATTTATGCTTTTAAAAATAAGCCCCAGTTTCAGCAATCAGAGCTACAGATCATCCATCGGATGTCAGATGGCCCCCTCTCTTCCCCCAACACAGTCCAGTAGACACTGAAGATGAAAACAAGTCACCCGTGTGTGACCTAAGGTCGCCTTGCCTACCACTCTGGGAAAATGCCACTGTTAGGCATTGAGCGTCAGGTTTTCCTACAGAGCAGAGCAGAGAGCGCGCTCCCGGGGTGGGGCGGCTCTGCGTTATCTGCTGTGCACGTGCTGGCCCATCACTCAGCCCTCCAGACCTCGGTTGTCTTGTCTGCAAAGAGGAAGTCATGTGTGTGTGCCTTTGCGTGTGCGCACACGTGTACGGCCACATATGTGCAGCACTCGCCTGGTACAATAATTCATGCAAAGCGCTCAAACCAGTGAGCACTTGCCACGTGAAAACACACGTCATCACTGCTGTGTAAGCTGCCATGTGCTGCTCTCCCTGAGGACTCAGCAGCTTGAACGCGGACGTGCGGATTTTCCTCCTGGGAGCAAAGTGGGCTGGTAGGTGCCTCACTGTTATGTTCGAGGGGGCTGACGAGGAACTACAGAGGGGTCTGGAGCCAGCCCCGAGTCTGGCCGCCCCCTCCACCCCGAGGGCATGCAGAAACCTGACTTTGTCCTCCTCCTGAACCATCACACACCAGAAGCATCGGGTTGGGAGGCAACGTGCCCAAGATGTAACTCCTCTGCAGCAGCCCAAGGGTGGCAGCAGCTCCCGACCCGCCTCAGCCCCGTCCCTTCTAATGATCTTTAATGCCGCCACACCGTCCCTTCTAATGACCCTCGATGCCGCCACCCCTCTACGTCAGCCTCCCTCAGGCACCCGCTCTGAGGGCTGGCCCTGTCCCCTTCTGGGCCCTCACTGATCGCCACACCAGAGGTGGCCCAGCATACGTGAGCCCAGCCTGCACACTGACCACCGCACCACGCTGCCTGTCACAGCCTCCGCCAGCGCGTGCGCCGCGGTCCAGGCAGAGCGCACAGGCTGCTCCTCGTCTGTGGTCCCTGCAGTAGGGGCAGCAGGAGGCTTTGGCAACGGACTGTGCATGGGGAGGGCCTGCTTTTCCAAGCTCCGTGGCTGGGGGCTCACACCTCCCCTCCCTGAACCTTAGACTCTTCATCCGTAAAAACTAATTAAACCAGCCAGCGTGCACAACAAGCACTTTGAAGGTGCAAAGCAATTAGAGGTTTCTCCTTCACTCCCCACGAAAGGGGGGGGGGGCAAGAGCTGCAGGCCCAGCATTACTGCGCGCCAGAGAGTTCTGGGGTCGGCCTCAGCTCCACCCAGCCTGGGAGACTTGCCCGGGGCCACCAGAACCTGGCCCTGCAGCAGCCTCCACTCTGAGCCACTCACTTTGCCTCTCTCCCCTCACCAGGCACGCCACTTGAGGCCAGGGAGGGGCGGTAGCCTGGAGCTAGGCCAGTGCCTATTCCTGGTCTGGAATGGTGTGACCAGGGGCTTCCCTACCCCCTCCACAGCTGGCACCCTGCCCAGCAGAGGAGAGATGCTAGGGACCAAGAGGAGCTGCCAGCAGAGCCCCGGACCTCCCGCACAGCTGGGTCAAGACTCTGAGCCAGGCCAGGCTGACCTTTCCCAGGGGAACTAGAGTCTCGCATCCCAGCCCAGCTCCTGGCCTGCCCCTCCTGCCCAGCATGGCGCGGAGCCTGAGGGCGGGCAGCCAGCTCCCTGGAGCTGCCCGGTTCCTGCGGAGGCTGCTTCCTGCACATGCTCAGTCCCTACTTATTGTGAGCCCCAGGGCAGGCAGTCCTGACTCCATATACACAAGAAGAGAAGGTACCCACCTGCCCACCCAGAACCCTGCAGCTGTTGTGGGCCCTGCTCCACCGCCTCCCCGTGCTCTGAGAGTAACAACCAAACTCCATCCCACAGCTGGTAAGGCCAGGATCCCAAAAGACTCTCCATCCCTTGCCTCTCACCCCCTCATCCGTGTTTCAATATATTCTTACTTGACCACACTGCCCCTGCCACAAGGCCTTTGCACGTGCTATTCCTGCTGCTGGGACGCTCTTCCCTCCCTCGTTATTTGATTTTTTGAAAAGATTTTTATTTACGTATTTAGAGAGAGAGTGCGAGCTAGCATACAAGTGCGCACACGCGAGCAGAAGGGGCACAGGGAGAGGGAAAGAGAGAATCTCAAGCAGACTCTGTGTTGAGTGCGGAGCCCGACGTGGGACTTGATCCCATGACCCTGAGATCAGGACCTGAGATGAAATCAAAAGCCGGACACCTAACCGAATGAGCCACCCAGGCGCCCCTCATTATCTGGTTAGTAGCCACGCCCATGGACTAACTCATTCAAACTTCACAGTAGCCCCATTCCCACTCCATAATCAGAGTACCTGGGCTCAAATCCCAGCTCTACCAATTAAGAGCTGTGTGACCTGAAAACAGCTCACTTAACCTCTCTGAGCCTTGGTTTCCAAATGTGAATAAAGGAACTAAGAACAGCACCTGCCTCACACCCAGGAATACTGAGAAGTACCGAGCAGTGTTACTATCGTTTGTGCCCGCCCACGGGCCCCTATCTCAGGGGAACCCTCTCTGGCCTTGTGGAACCTCCTCCAAGTGTCATTTTACACCTGCATAGCAGGTCACTCACCTCCAACCCACCTCCCCAATGTGTGCACAAGGAGCCAAGGCCCAAGAGAAGCAGACCCATGCTCAGGGTCACACATCTGTAAGGGGCAGAACCAGGGCTTGAACTCAGCACGAAAGGCTCCAGAGTATTCTTCTGTATTGAACTGTGGGCCTACGTCTTCTGAGCACCCACTGTATACTAAGAACCGTACATTTATGGTTCATGCCCCCCTTATGATACCCCCAGGAGATGGTGTCCCAGTCACATGCTAGAGTAGGAGTGAAACGCAGCCAAGACAGGGACGGGTCAGGCCAGGGTCACACGGCCAAGGGACGGGTGAGAGTTACAAATGGTGACGGGGACCTCAATATGCCTGACACGTAGCTGCCCTAAGCTCTTCTGGGTTTCATTTTGTTTTTTTTGCAGAACCAATGGAGGCTATACTGGATTGAACCGTGTTCCCTCCGAATTTCATGTCCACCTGCCACCTCCAAAGGTGACCTTATTGGGAAAAAGACTCTTTACAGATACGATCACATTAAAATGAGATCATCCTGGGTTAGGGTGGGTCCTTGTAAGAAGAGGGAAATTTGGACAGAGACACACAGAGGGAAGACGGCCACGTGAGGATGGAGGCAGAGATGGGAGCCACGTGCCCACAAACCAAGGAACGCCAGGGACCGAGGCAGCCACCGGAGGCCAGACAGGCAAGACAGGTTTCCTCCCTAGAGTCAGAGGGAACGCAGCCCTGCCCACACCCTGACTTCGGACCTCTGGCCTCCAGAGCTGGGAGAGAGCGCCCTGCTGTTCTTTCTAAGGCTCCCAGTTTGTGTGTTGGTAGGGCACAGCTCCAGGATACTCACATGGTGGGCTATATCCTAATTCCCAGTAGACCGATGAGGAAATGGAGGCACAGAGAGGTTGATGGACGTGCCTGAGGTCACAGAGCTAAAAAGCCTGGTTTCTCTCTGGGGATGGGGGGGGAGAGGAGTCCTCTGCAGCTCAACCTTCAAGGCCAGGCTTCTGGAAGTCGGGGATGCTCCAGGCAGGCTGAACACCCCCAAGGCCCTGGGGACAGCCAGCTGCTTGCTTCCCAGGGCTCCCCATGGGAGGGACCAGGCCGGCTCATTTCTGGGTACCCCTGCCCTGCACAGGGTGAAGCACTGGGTCGATGGGAAGCCTGGGTAGCAAGATGAGTGCATGTCGTCTGCTTCCTGAGTCCCTTCCTGGGTTTCTGAGGGCTGGACGGGGGGCTCCACAACATTCTTAGCCTCCCCACCCCTGCCCGTGGTGGAGAACAGTCACCAGGGCTGCCAGCACCTGCCTCCCTGCCCCGCCCCCTCCTGCCGCCTGGAACACACAGCCATTAGCAGCCACCCTGAGCAGTAATTGTCCAGATTGCTGTAATTCACGGCAGACGAGCACGCTGGCGCTCATCGCATTATTACAAATGTCACTGAGCAGGGCCTTGGCGTGCACAGTCCCCAGGGGGTTCTCGCACTGCTGTCTCTGTGGGCAGGACCCGGGATGAGCTCACTGCTGCTGTGAGGACCCAACCTTGAGACAGTGGGGCACACTCCCGTCTCGCCTGGTGAGTCATCCCCGCCGACCTCCCATTCCCCAGATCTGCCCTTCCCAGAGGGAGAGAGAGGACAGCCGCCAACTTGGCCAACTCCCGGTTCCCAGGCAACAGGGAGGGAGCCAGGGATGGAGCCGCCGTGACAACAGAAGACACTCTGCGGGGGGCAGGGGCGGGCTGCGGGAGCACCGGCTGGCAGTCCTGGGACATGCACACGGAGCCCCTCAATGCCTAGTGGGTGGCGTGGGGGGTGGCAGGTGATATTGCTGCCAACAGCTGAGACGCAGGGTCTCACGTGTGGTTAAAAACACGTGCAATCCTACACAAATGTTCCTGGCGGCTCTGCTCACAAGAGCCCAAAGGTGGAAACACCCCCAGGACCGTCGACGGACGAATGAACATTATCAGCAGGATGGGGTCCCTCCGGGAGGTGCAACAGAGCTCGGCCGTAACAAGGAACGAAGACCACACGCTACAACACGGATAAACTTCAGAAACGCGAGGCTGAGTGAGAGAAGCCAGACACAGACGGGCACGCACTGCAGGGTTCCATTCATGTGAATGGCGTATCCACAGAGACGGAAAGGAGATTAGTGGATGCCAGAGGCTGGCAGGCCTTGGGGGCTGGGTGTGACCACTTGTGGGCATGGGGTTTCCGTCTGGGGTGATAAAACATTCTGGAACTAGACCGAGGTGATGGATGCACAACACAGCAAATGTACTTAATGCCACCAAATTGTACACTTTTAAACAGTCAAAACAATAATAAATTTTATGTTATATGTATTTTACCAAAATTACATAAGGGGGAGGAAAAAACACACACAATCTCAGGGAAGCCTCCTTTGCACCCAATGGTGCAATCCATCCTGGAAACCGCGCAGTGGACAGAGGACAGAGAAGAACAACAGTGTGGCCCCCTGGGGGGCTAACGGCACCCCCACGCCCTGCAGCTAGAGACAGTGCCCAGGCCCCCGTGCGTACTGCTCTCATGTGCTGAAGAGCTCTCGTCTTCCAGGGCCTCGCCTAGGAGAGGAGGCAGGGCAGCTCCTCTCCCGAGAGCCGCTGACGGTCCACCTCACTTGAGGGCAGGGAGCGTGGAAGAGGGGCCTGGGGCCTCGGGAGGGCGGGGGGCCCAGACAGGAGCTGGGAGGGAGGGGTCTGCTCAGGTCTGGGGCTGCTCCTAGTCATTGTCTGAAACCCCAGGGCAGAGCACTCAGGCCACTCAGCAGCACCCCCTTCCCAGGGTGGGGAGGGTGGGGGCCTGGAGGCTGCCCCGTCCTCACACTCGCCTGCCCCTGTGCACCCGGGGCCTTCACAAGAAAGGCCATTTGTTCCCTCTGTGAGTCACGACCTGGAGCTCTGGGCACAAGAAGCTGCACGTCAGCGGTGGGGCCTTGGTGGGGCCAGGGGGACGAGAGCTGGAGGCCTGGGCTTGCTCCCAGCCCCAGGCCATCCTTGGCCTCACTCCTTACTTCCTCCTCTGTGAAACGGAATGGAAACAAGAGCCACTCTGGGAGCTGGGATCAGAGTAAATGAGAGCAGGCAGGTAAACGGGGGTCAGGCGCCATTCAGCCTCAGCCTTCCTGTCAGTGTTGGGCACGGGCGAGGGAGGAGTCGGCCCAGAGACGAGGGGGAACCCACAGGATGCAGCCCCGACATTGCAGGACCCATCCTCAGACCCTTGATGCTTGTTAGCTCTGGGTCCTCACAACCAACCCAGCTGCCCCTCCCATTTCACGGAAGGGGAAACGGAGGCACAGAGACAGGTCACTGCGCCAGAAAGGGAAGGACCCTGCCATTCTGGCTCCAATGAACATACAGCGGCTTCTAAGGGAGGACGTGAGGTCAGCACTAACGCACATGGCCTCCAGCCGCCTCCAGGGAGATGACACAGTGGAGGAGGAGACGCAGCTTGACCCCGTGACCACCGTGGTGGCTGCCGGCAAGCTCTGTGCCGCCCCTCCGAGATGCCCAGGTGTGCTGCCGCCAGTATCTACGGGGCCATGACGTGCTGAGCCTGGAGGGGACAGAAGCTGTCCACTGACCCATGTGCACCGTTTCTGAGCTGTGCCTCGATGTCACCCTGGGGACACACCATGGAGCCTGACGACGTGGCCACTCTAGTGGTTTGGCCACTGGAGGGCAAAACTGAGACCCCGAGGAAAAGCGACCAATCTGAGAAGAGCCCGAAAGCAGGGCCTGCCCCTCCAGACGGCACCAGAGCTCCCGGTTCAGGCCCCATGTGCCTCATCCTCCCCAGCACACATGCTTCAGGACCATGCCCACTGAGATCAGTCAGAGCCCCCAGAGACCCTCACCTTTCTTGGCTGTCTCCATCTCTTCTTCGGTCCAGCGAGAACTCTCATTCATCTCCATTGAAGCTAAAAAGGAAAACGGGGTGCATTGGCAGCAGCCCGAGAGGCGGTCCAGCCTCCACATAACCCGCTGGGACGGGGGTGGTGTCATCAGCCCATTTTACAGGTGGGGACACTGAGGTGGTTCAAGGCCTGGGCCGTGAGAACTATCTCCGCATGCACTTGGTTGGGAAGGGGATAACCTACCTGAAAGCATGGTGACCACATGAAGGTCAGAGGGACTAGAGACATGAGCTCTGGATGGGCAGGGACCTCATCTGAGCGTGGACTTGTCGGTAGGGGTGATTCTTTGCTGTGAAACCCCTGGTTTTAACCCACTAGATGCCAGTAGTCCCCACTCCAACTGTGACAATCAAAAATGGTCCCAGACATGGCCGATTGTCCCCTGCGGCTTATAAGGTCCCTCACAGATAATGCTGCTCTACAGGGCTGACTGCCATATGCTCCAATTCCCCCTGGTCAGGATGAAGCTTAGAAGGGACATGGCTCCCCTTGACACCACACAGAGTTGGCCAGCCCTCCGCTGTGGCACTGTTTTGGGGTCTCTCCTCCAACGTCCCCTAGATATGAGCCCAGGTTTTTCCCTGTAAATTGTTTAAGACCTCATGAAGGGGGCAGACAGGAGGGACCAGCTTCATGGACTCAGCGCCTGGAACAGCACCAGGCCCAAAGTATGTGCTTGGTAGAGGCCGTCTGACCCATGAAGAGAAGTTCCAGTAAGAGGGACATGAGAAGGAACAGCAAGCCAAGAGAGGGGAGATGGCTCTCACTCCCTGCGGCCACGGCCTGCCAATCTGTGAGACCTCATGAACCTTCCCCTTCCTTCCCAAGGGATCCTTAGAGAGAAGCTATGAAGTCGGAGCTCAGGGTGGGGGTGCTGGAATAGCCCGCTGGAGGGCCTGGGGTGGTGCTTTCCACCCGGCAGACTAGCCCCGACATCAGCCTGGGGCCCAAGAGGAGCTTCCCGAAGTTAGGCCCACCAATGCATTGGCCTCCAGGCACAAAGGGGCAGCCAGCAAAGCCTACAGGAGTCACATGAAATTTGTGGCCAACGGGGCTGGGTCTGAATTCTGGCTAACTCCATGACTATGGAGGCAATATTCTTTCTCTAAGCCTCAAACAGCCCATCTATGAAATGGGTACAAATTATCTTCCATACGAAGAAGAGAAAGGTGTCTGGCACGGACCCTGGGTGTGGGGTAGGGGGCATCTGCGAGAACAAAACATCACCTCCATCAACTCCCACCCTAGGAAGGTTTCCCGGTGGCTGGGGCCTCAGCCTGAGCACTCAGGGCCCGGGAGGGGGGCTCCCACAGAGGTGGGAAGGTGGCCCCCCCCACACCAACAGCCAAAAGGGTACCGATGACAAACACACGTTGGCTGCCCCCCTGTGGCTGAACTTGAGAACTGCTACTCAATCCATCTCTCCCCTCACCACCCCAAACTTGAGGTGGGAGTGGGGGGCAGTGAGGTTCAGAGCACCTCGGGGGTGGACGTCTGCTGAGCAGGAGATACTGAGCCCCACAGAAGGGAAATACGAACCCAGGAGCCTACCGGGGCTGGGGGAGGCACGGGGGTTACACTCTGTGCCCAGGTCCTTCTAAAAAGGGGTGGCGGCTACTTCATGCCAACTGCTTCCTGGCAGAAATGGGGCCAAGTGCAGCCAGATTTTCTGATGGAAAAACAGAACCCAAACAGGTGACCGGGACTTTTATGTGAACGCTCCCAGTTCTGGGATCACTAGGGCTGACAGCCATTGAGCCCTTCCCACACCCCACGCACTGTCGTAGGCTCTTCCCACACCCAGCAAGCACTGTGTGGATGAGGACGCACAGAGAGGTTTAGGAGCTCGCCCCAGGTCACCCAGTGAGTTCGGAAGCTAAAGCTGGGATTCAGAACCCACCATCCTCTCCGGCCCGAAACTCACCCAGCTCAGCACTCTGCTGCGGGGTGACGGCCTCCTCGCTGTTGGCCTCATTGGCCATCGAGCGGGTGATGCGGCCTTTGCGTCTTCCCTGGCTGTTGGCAGTTTTGCGGCCTTTGGAGGCCACTGCCTCCTTCTCATCGTTGTCCTCCCCAGAGGTGTCGTCCGTCTTCTCCCTAAAGGCCAGAGAGGGAGACAGGGATGGCTTCACCTGTGCCAAGAAACCAGGCGACAGTTCCAAGAGACCTGCTTTTCTTTAGCTCGAGGAACGCTGGCTGCCAGGGGGTTTGTACTAATCAGAGGCTAGGGGACAGGGGAAAGCTCGGGGTAAGGGCTGGCGGGCAGCAATCCGCAAGCCTTCTTCATTCACTGGACGAGGGGCCATGGCTACCAGCTCTCTGCAGTGCCACTCTATTTGTCCAAACCACGGCTTTCTATTCTCTGGATGAGGGCTGGGGGCCGGTACGTAACGGGACGGCTGTGCACAGGCCGGTGGCCGTCTGCAAGACCATCTCACACGCCCAAGAGAGAGCTGCTCTCTGCTCCCCGTCTGCAAGACTACTGCATTAACTGCATGGGGTACAGGCGGGTACAACCTACAAGGCCACCTCACTCCCCAAAGCAGAGAGGCTCAGTGGGGCTCTAGAAACGGCACTCGCTTTGCTGGCAGTATTATCAAGGGCCACCATGCCTTGCAGCACACACAAAAGGGAAGTCTCCCGCCGGGCTTCTGCAGCTGAGCCAGGTGTGTGGGGGTGCATGCGACCTCCGTACCCAGGGCTGGGGCTTTCTCAGAAGCCGACTCAGGAGGGTTGACTGTGGGGCCGCTCAGATTTACCACCCCCGCCTCCCATTCATCTTCCTGAAGGCCGTCCCTGGACGTCTGGGAGACCGGGCGGGGGGGGGGGGGGGGGG
>NW_024425897.1:24747782-24797186 GCF_017311325.1 Ursus maritimus
GGGGGGGGGGGGGGGGGGGGGGAAGATAACGAAGCCAGATGTTCTCTGAAGCCACATTCCTGAGCCTCTTCCAGGTACCTGGCACGAAGCCGTGCCCGCCCCCCTCTCCGGCGTGAATCTCCAGCTGGCTGTGCTCGGCACCCGCCCCTGGCAGGCACGGGAGGCTGTGCCTTGATCTGCAAGAACTCACACTGACAGCGATAATTCTAAAGGTGAGGGCAGGGCCCGCCTGCATACCTAGTCCTTCCGCCAGCTCCTCTGATCCCCCTTCCCCCGCCTGGCATCTCGGGAGACTTGGCGGAGGAGGGGGAGGAGATGAGGAGGCAAAGAGCTCCAAAGTCATTGCCGAGATTTATTAGCTCAGGAGTAGAGCTCAAATGAGCTATCAGTCTCTGAGGTCTCCAGAGGGTTTGAGGAGGAAAGGGCGGGCGGGAGGAGAGAGGAGGGGGCCGAGCAGGCTTCCGGAAGGGGGGCTGTCAGGTGCAGACGGAGCCGAAGATGCCTCCCTTCCCGGCAGGCAATCAGCAGATGCCAAACCGCTGTCCTCACAGCCTCTACACAGGGCTGCCCACGGGAGCCCAGTATCGGGCAGAGTCAGGACCACCTCCCCGCCACCTGGGGGGTAAGGCCGGGGCCCGGATGGGCGGCCCGGCGGCCTTACTTGTTCAGCTCCTCCTTGTCGTTCTCCACGTCGGGCTTCTCCTCCTCCTTCTCGGCCTCCTTGTCCTTCTCCTCCTTCTCCTCCTGGTTGCTCCGGGGCATCTGCTGCTGCTGTTGCTGCTGCTGCTGTTGCTGCTGCTGCCAGACCCGGGGCGGGGTGGGGTGGGGGGGGAACAGTGAGACAGGTGAGTGTCTGCACCTGCACTGAGTGAGCGGGCAGAGGAGGGGAGACGGACGGAGTCAGCTGCAGGGCAGAGTCCCTGACCACAGCCTGAGCTCCTGCAGCCCACGGGGTCTGGGGATGCAGGAGTCCCGGGCAAGGTGTAGAAATCGGAAGCCTGGACTCAACTCCTGCCTCCTCCATTCGGTGGCTGTGTGACCTTAGGTGAGGACCGACCTCTCTGCACTGATCCTGCCCCTTGAAAGCAGGGCTATTCAGCAAGCCTACACCTCAACCAGGGGCCAGGAGGCGGAAATGAGAGAACCCCACAGAGCTGGTGTCTGGCGTGGGTGTGAAAGTGGGACTGACGCCATCAACAGCATGGGGAGGGCTGCTGGTCGGCCTCCGGCCAGAGCAGAGTGAGCACCGGGGAACCTGGGGACACATCCCTGACGAAGCTCAGGCCACCTCTCAGCCTGTCACCACATCTGTAAAATGGGCAGCCAGGAGGGATGTCCTGGGCCCTGGCCCATCTGAAGGTGCTTGCTGCCATGTTCAGCCACTCTTACAACAGCCGGCTTGCTCTCCTCACATCAAGGGGAAGCGAACCTCCACCGCAGGGGGAGATGAAAGGGGCTCACAGCCAACCAGCCTCCTCCCGAAGGCCTTACTTCATCTGCCCAGTGGCAAGGCAGGTGCTGGCCAGCCTGCCCCATCACCCCGGGCCGCTGAGCCTGCCCCCTTTTCAGGATGGGGTGCAAGTGAGGGTGGCCCGCTGCTAACCGAGAGGTTGCCCTATTTCCTTTCTGCGCCGCCTGATTTCTTTCAAAACACACAATGATCCTCTCGGCCACCCCAAACTCCTCCCTGCAGGCAACTGCCAAACCAGACCATCTTTCTGTGCCAATGAGCCAAATGAAAGAAAAACAAACCCACCGAAAAGCCTTGCGTGTGTGTGGTAGGGGTACAGTCATACCAATTACCAAGTGAGGAGAAACAACCACACAGATCTGCAGAAGGTGGGGGCAGGTGGGACTTTGCTCCCTCCCTGCACCTTTCCTCCGCATCAGGAACACACGCCCGTCTGACACACAAGGCTGCCTGGGCCTGCGACCCCCTCCCTAGACCCTCTTGTGTGGCTGGAATTTAGGAAGCGGCGGAGCACAGGCCAGCGGGGGGCATTCTGCGGATGCTGGAGCCCAGAGCGTGGGTCTGCACGCTTACAGGGAACCCCTCGCTCTCTGAAGCTGTGGCAGTGGCCGCCCTGGGACTGCTCGGCTTGGCTCTGCCTCCCCCTCTCCAAGAACCCCCTTTATTCTGTCAGAGGAGGCCAGGGGCACAACGGCTGGACTTGGAACAGCCTCTCCACCCCCACCATGTTGCTGCCGATTCCCGGTGGCTGGCTTGGTGTCCCCTAACTAGCCTGTCCCTCACTCCTCCAGAACTCCTCAAACACTAAAGCACAAACTTCCCACAGCCTAGGAGCTGTGGCCACCTCTCACAACCAAAAGGCAGAGTCTCTTTGGAGCTGTCCGTCCCAGCAGCTGGAAGCAAGGACAGAGAGGTTTCCCAGTTTGCTCCAACACAGCGTGCCCTCTGCACACTTGCCTGATGAGGGCAGGGGGGTGAGCGGGGGTCAGGGACCTGGCTCCAGGGGAGGAGAGAGAGCGTGGCTGATTGGGGAGGGATCCCCTGCCCCAGGGGCCACCAGGCGTGGCTACTGTCCACACCTGTCAGATTTGCTGATTTCTGCAACACCTGAGAGCCTAACGCAAGGGCTGCGCAGGGCAGGGGCTTTCCAACCCCAAGAGGCTTGGCTTCACCCAACACCGCCTTTGGCTGCATCTGCACCCAGACCCCCAACTGGGCGGCAGCCTCACTACAAACCTTTTCTTACTGTCCCTCCCAACGGCCACATGGGCCTGACTCTGGACCACCCTCTAGGAGGCACCTGTCATCACCCCTGGATCTAGCCCAGTGGGGCCCCAAAGGCCCCCGGGATCTCATCCTCTACAAAGCAGGCCACTGTCCACCCCAGCACGGCCAGGAGGTGCAGCTCCCCACCCACCGGGGCCCAGCCCCGCACCAATGCCTCCTGATTAACAGGGGCGGAGGCCCTGGGGAGTCTGCATCGGCGCCCGCCCTGAGCCACATGCCTTCCTGCGGCCCTCCCCCCTCAGAATCCTGGAGAAGCCCCACTGGGAAGATGCCAGCACTTCCCAAAGGCTGACGGTACGCCCGACACTGAGCTGCGCACGATCTACAACTCTCCTGGCCCTCTGAAGTCCCGAGGATGGTGACAGAGATGAAAACCCGAGTAGTGGTGAGTCGGGGCGCCATCCACAGAGGCGCTCTGTCCCTGGCACCACACCAAGCACCCTGCAAGCACTATCCTGCTTAATGCCCTTAGCCAACCTCAGACAGAAAGGGCAATGACCCGTGTTCCCATCCTGCAGAGAAACAAAGCCTCACAGTCTCAGAGGAAGGACAGCTGATGGCCTGGTCCCATGGTCCCCACGGCCCCACTTGAGTCTCTGATCAGAATCTGGGGCCTCGGGTGGGGGGGTATCTTTGGGCATCCCCGCCCCTTCCTGCCTAGCCCTCCCTGTCCCCCAATCAAGATTCCTCAAGCCCCTACCTGAGCCTGAGCCGGCCTGTAACCACCCCCACCCCGAATCAGCATCCACATCACAGCACGAGTAACAAAAACAGCTCCAAGTGCCATGTGCCGGGCACTGTTCTATGAACTACAATCACCTCCTTTACCAATCCCTTCATTCTCCCGTTTTATAGAAGAATAAGCTGAAGCACAGAGAAGTCGAGTGACCAACCTGATAAACAGCAGTACCAGGATTCCAACTGACGCCGGAATTCACCCCAGCTATGCCCTTGCCAGGCATCCTGCCAACTCCACCCACCCTGGCAGGCCCCTCACCCCGCAGCCGGTGCTCTAAGCCAGACTCCCCTGACCTGTGCCCACCTTGTGGGGAGGCTCAGGAGTCCCAGTCAGCACTGGAGCCTGCTCATTATTCCCATCCCTTCCCACCCAGGTGTGCAAGCCCAGTGCCAGCACCGCTGCCTCTGCCCGGACACCTTCCCAAGCCCTAAGTGCAAGGGTGAGGAGGAGGGGGAGGGCAGCAACACCACCGTGGAAGATGGGCTCATGGTTTCCTGTGACCTGACAGCCATATCCCTCGGGAGTGGTGTCCCGGCACCGCAAGCTGAGTGGCACCGGTGCAGGGGATGAAAGGGAGGAACCCCAGGTCCCCCCGGCCTCAAACATGTTTTCCAGTGGGAGAGACACACCAGGCACAATAATGACCATCTGCTGGCCTCCTGTTGCACGCAGGAGGTCAAGAGGCTGATTTAGGAGTGCTCCATTCACTCCAGATTTAGGGGGCGAGACAGGGCCCCAAATCACAGGCCCCCCACCGCAGCCAGGTCAGTCTCCGAAAGCCTTCAATGGTCTAGGGCAACAAGCAGGAGAATGGCTAGGTCAGCGAGGAGGACCACCCACTAGGCTCTCCGTCCAGACCTCAGGCCATCCACGACCATGGAACCGCACTGGCTTTCGCGGGGAATTCAGAGTCACCCGATGGCTGCACACACGGGTCACCTGTGGAGCTCTGGGAAGTCTTGATGCCCAGGCCACGCCCACACCAATCACAAATCCCCAGGTTACTCTGATGGGCAACCAGGCTTTAGAACTAGGGCTTTAGGGGCGCCTGGGTGGCACAGCGGTTAAGCATTTGCCTTCGGCTCAGGGCGTGATCCCAGCGTTATGGGATCGAGCCCCACATCAGGCTCCTCCACTGGGAGCCTGCTTCTTCCTCTCCCACTCCCCCTGCTTGTGTTCCCTCTCTCGCTGGCTGTCTCTATCTCTGTCGAATAAATAAATAAAATCTTAAAAAAAAAAAAAAAAAAGAACTAGGGCTTTAGACAAGGAGCCAACAAGCTTTTCCTGTAAGAGCTACATGGTTAATTCTGTATGGCCACAGGTCCACTGGCTTCTGTTGCAACTGCTCAACTCTACACAGTTTGTAACTTGAAAGCAACCAAAATGTAAACAAATAGGCATGGCTATGTGCCAATAAAACTTTATTTACAAAATAGGCAGTGAGCCAGATTTGGCCAGAGGAGCCATGATGTGCCCACCCCTGCTCCAGACCAGTGCTGCTCAATCTAGACTGTGCATGAACCAGCTGGGGTAGTGGGAAAATGCAGATTCCGTGCGTCTGGGTGGGCCTGAGCCTCTGCATTTCTAGGCAGCTTCCTGGGGGAGGCCGATGCTGCTAGCTCCTGGATCACACTGAGGAGCTAGGCTTTCAAGGACCCTTGTTTCACAAAACACACCTAGGACCCTTGCCACTGGCAGCAGGTGGACACCCGTGGACCTGGGGGGAGGTCCGGAGGCCAAACTCCATCTCAAACGACTCTGGAGCTCATGATGTGGGGTCTACCTCTGCTTTTCAGACACGTCAAGGGTCAGGCTCACGATGGGCTTTACGCCCAGTACTTGGTCAGGAATGTCCCTCCCAAACCACAGCACAGCTTTGCGGAAAACCTGACCGGATCTACGGTTAGCCAGAGCCATCAGTTCCGATCCCCAAGGGTCCCCTGCTTCCGGAGCGCTGAGTGTAGGACAAGCAAGTGGCAACGGAGCCAGCACTGTGCCAAGCCCCAGACCAGGGCTGCACAGAAAACTGCACGAATAAAGACGACACAACCAGACGAAGCCACCTTCTCCTTGTTCTCCCTGTGAGTTAACCGAATCCTCCCAACAGCCCTGGGACTACCTGTGTTCTATAGAACAGGACACAAGGACACAGAGAAGTCCAGGAGCTGCCCCGGGTTGCACAGCATTTCCTAGCAAGATCCTGTGGGCAGGTGTCGTGCCTGCTACGCTGGGCTGGGATGCCACAGGCTCCCCCCGTTCGAGCCAAACTGTGCCACTGCCTACGCATTCCCTCCGCTCACGTGCCTCTGAGCCCACAAAGGGGGACACCACGCCACCAAAAATGTGGTCCCCAACCTTCTGGAGCTGGTGCCTCAGCTGACAGAGACAAGGAACTCCGCCAGGGCAGAAGGAGGCTCAGTGCTGAGAACACTTTAAAAGGCGCAGCACATGGCAAATGTGGTGGCGGTTCTTCCTGATCCACGGGGACGGGGAAGGCCTCTGAGCAGAGTCCCCAAAGGCTTTCCGGTTGACAAGGATGAGAGGTGACACTGCAGGGAAGGGACGTGCCTGGGCAAAGGCACGACGACATGAACACAAGCACTGTCCTTACCGTGTGACATACTGGACATGGCTGCAGAGCCTGGTCACCTTTAACCCCCATGCTCGGACATACGGGGGGCGCCCTGATGGCAGTGGCCAGCCACTGAAGGCTCCCATCAGAGGTGGAGGGGGGAGCAGGGGATGACGTCTTCTGGCCCATGTTGAAGGGCAACGCGGCAACCTATCAACGGACGCATGGCTGTCGGTTCCAGGAGAGAGTCCAGTGAGCGCTGACGGGATTTAATCCTCAGATGACAGGTCCTCAGAAACGTGCCATGAGAGCTTCCCCGTACCCCACACGCAGCAGCGCCGAGGGCAATGCCATCTCAGCCACTCAGTCAACAAACCTGTCACTGAGTAGAGACCACACGCCCCTCAGCGAGCAAATCCCGCAGGGGGTTCTGTCCTCACGACACCTGCCGTCTCTTGGAAGTGGGGACAAGGGGGCCCAGGAGCCCAAGGCAGGTAGGTGGGAGAACTGGGGTCGGGGTCAGGCGTCAGAGGCAAGACGCAACGGAGATTCCTGGTCCTGGCCACCCCCACCTGATCCTCAGCCCCCTACCCTCCTCATCCAGTCCATCTGTCCCTCCTGGGGAAACACAGACGGGGATGCCCCAAGTCCAGACAGAGATGTGCTGGAGCTGGTTCGGATCAGCTCACGAAAGACTTCAACTTTCAAGGATTTTGCAGGCAAGCTGTTAAACACAGCCATTATTAAAAACTAAACTACACAACGTGACAGTTAAAGAACTATGGTAAAAACAAAGGTAAGAAGTACTGAAAATGCATCACTTCCCAATTATTTGACGACACAGATCCGTGATCGAAGCTCTTGGGGTTATTTACACAACCACATCCACACAGCGGAAGTGGGATAGGATACTGTGCTCGGCACGTCCCCTCCCAGCTCCACCTTTGGTGACGTCACGCTGGTAGCTTCATCGGGCACGGTGGGAGTATTTATACCACGGCAACTGCTATGTGCTACAAATCGGGGCTTCGCCCCCACAAGGCTGGTTGCTAAACACTCCCCAGCACTCCCCTACAAACAGATGTGCCAGCAAAACCCGAGTAACATTTA
Organism: Ursus maritimus; assembly: GCF_017311325.1. Taxonomy (NCBI): domain Eukaryota; kingdom Metazoa; phylum Chordata; class Mammalia; order Carnivora; family Ursidae; genus Ursus; species Ursus maritimus. Next base: position 24,754,962 of record NW_024425897.1, read on the forward strand.
ACACACACACACACCCATGACGTCTGTTCTGCCTGCACGGAGGTGTGTGGTTGTGGCAGCCAAAGCTCTGTCTTAAATTGTTGATCAGCTCCTGTCCTGCCACTGGGAATAAAATCAATGGTCTGACAGATCACAAGGCCATGTGATCTAGCCCCTGCCTGCCCCTGCTCACTTCACCCACTTCCCTTGGGGCTGCTCCCCCTTGCCTCATGGAAGATGCCACATTTATTCCTACCTCAGGACCTTTGCACTCACTGCCTGGGATTCTCCCTCCAACTCTGCCTGGCTGGTTCCTTCTTATCACTCAAGTCTGAATTCAAATGACACATTCTCAGAGGAGCCTTCGAGGTCAGCTCCCTAAAAGCTGCCCTCCCTCATGTCAGCTGCCTCCTGAAATTCTGCAGCCCTTACCACCACCTCAAATACTCAGGTTAATTTACTTGTGCACTGTCCACCTCCCACATGGACGTGTCCACTCTGGGGACCTTGTTTGTCTTGTTCACTGTGGAATCACCTAGAATGGGGACAATGTGAAGTAATGACACAAAAGGTCTCCAACATGCCCACCACCCACCCAGGATGCTCGAGTGGTCAAGCCCAAGGGGGGGGGGGCCTCCTGCTGTGGCCTGTACTGGCATGGACCCACACAAATGCTGCTCTTCTGGTAACTATTTCCTGACTCTTGGCAGCCCAGCTTGAGATGCCCGGATGTGGGGTCTGTCAGCCCCCGACCTCTCACCGCCCCCTCCAGGGTCCAAATGCTCCACGCTCACATTTTCGGGGCCGGGTTCACATTTTCCATGTCCTTCTATGCCTTTGATGTGGTCTGCCTTGGACAGGGCTGGCAGAGAGCCAGGTCTCCCCTGCCCCCACGTCATGGCCTGTGAGAAGGCCATGTTTGTCTTCTCCCAAAACGGCAGCCCAGCTTGCTCGCTCCCTGGGGTATGGCCTCTCCTGGGAAGGAGACCACCCACCCTCCTGAGAACAGTGGTTCCTGGAATGTGTCTGGGGGGCTGCGGGCCCGGAGGGGCCTCCCACAGGTCTCTCGCCTCCTGGGCGGCAATCAGGGACAAGTGCTCACTAGAGCCCTAAATCCGGACAGTCCGGCCCAGCCCGGCTCGCCCCCAGCAGTGCAGAAGCGCCACCTCCTACAGGCCTGGGCCGCCCGGAAAGTCGGACAGACCCCCAGGCTGGAGGCCCATCTGGACTCCAGGCAGCGGTACGGGACATGCACACTCATGCTCACCAGCGGGCCGGGAGAAACACAGCCCCACCCGGCGTCAGTGTGGCCATATCTGGCCTGCCCCACGTCCCTGCCAGACTGTACCAGGGGGAGCCCTCAAGTGATTGCATCAGCCCAAGGGGGGGGCAGCCAGGCCCTGGGAACCAGCTCTGACAGCACAGCAGCGGCCCCCACCCTGCGTGGACCGCGCTTGGCTGGGCCTGTCCTGCAGCGGCCTTCCAGGTCACGCTGTCCCCCGTGAGAGCTGCCCCAGGCACGGGAGCCTCTGGAGTGCCTCAGCAACCGGAACAAGGTCACCTGTCCCTTGGCAAGGAGCTGGGAGAGGAGGCTCGGAGGGGCGGGAAGAAGGAGCAGGGATAGGAGGAAAGAGGGGGAGGAAGACAGAGATGGAGGCAGAGGGGAGTGGGTGTAATGGAGGGGGAGGGACGCGGATGCAGGCACAGAAGGAAACAGAGATAGAGATTCACACGCGGGGAAAGAGTCAGGGAGATGGGACATGAAGAGGGAGTAAAGAGGGCAAGAGAGATCAACCTAGAAAACACAGGAGCCTGGGGTGAGTGACTGGTCAGTGGTGGGAGCTGGACAGGGCCACAGAGAAGAGCCACAGAGCACAAGGATGTACAGGCCAGAGGGCAGGAGGGGAAGTGGGGTCCCTTGCATCTCCCCCTCAGATGCCCCAGGGACAGGCCAGGAGGCTGGGCCCCAGCTGTTCTGGGGAGCACTCACCCCTGGGGACACGCCCTCTCCGCGGCACGGCCCCATTGCCTGGAGGGCCACAGTGGCCCTTCAGTCACAGCCAAAGCAGCGACGGGCCCTGCTGCTGGCCCAAATCCGCCTCATGCTCTCAGCTCCCCGACGGCCTGCAGAGTTAGGCCGACTACGGACCACAGCATTCCTGGACTCTGGTTCTGCAATTAGCTGGCATAATGCGGCCCCTCTGTCCATGAATCATGAACTATAAACCACTGTACTGTCACCAGCCTCAGCCGGTGATTCACCTCGCAGAGGGGATGCTTGGGCTTGGGCCCAGCCCACAAGCGTGCCTGCCACTCAGGGTTGGGTCTCACGGGCCAGGGTCCAGGAGCTCAGCTGCCACCTGCCAAAGCTCAGGTGTACGGGGTCCAGCGGAGGCGGGCGTGAAGGGGCTGGCGTTCCAAAAGTCTATAGCTTGGCCTGGATCTCCCTCCGTCAGAATATGGAGAAGTTTCCGGAAGGTGGATGGCACCCTCTGCTAAACACAGAGATGAACCTGGTGCCCCAGTGGCCAGCGCACACGCCTTGCCTCCAGGGCCGAGCACCCACGCCGTGGATGCCAGGTGGACCTCACCTCTCTCAGGGCAACGCAGACTCTGAGGGTCTGAGCCCAGAGACATCCAATGGCTGATGCTTTCCATCAAGGAGTTTTACATTCCACTTTTGTAACCATCCAAGCTTTCAAAATGTGACCGTCAACGTGACGAACAAATGGCTTGGTACAGGGCATGTGATGAGGGTGTGACAGGACAGGGTGTCATCTGAACAGACGCAGTGATGTCTTGCTACACACGCTGTGGCTAAGCATTTGAGAAGGTCATGACCACTGGGAAGTGTAGTTTGCAAATACTAAAATGCACAGGATTTATCGTCCCCTGGAGGGACTGGCCAGGTCCCCTTCTAGAAGGTGCTTGTTGCCCCCAGATGCTGCAAGTGCCCTCAGCTGTCCACAGCTGTGGACTGAGAGCTGGCCCTGTCTCCCACCTCAGGACACCTCAGAAGGGCCATTTCAGCTCATCTCCCCTTCAGGGTCATCTCCTCCACCCCCTAACTGTGTCAGGTCTAGGCTGCGGGTAAGCCTGCGCCATGCCCTCAATTTCCCCTTCTGCCACCCTGCTCCCTCCCCCTCCCTTACTGGGGGGGTACTCCCCAGTAAACATCCCACAGGCTGGGGTTCTGAGTGGCCCAGACCAGAAGCCAGTATTGCTGGTATTGCTGGGCACCTGTTAGAGATGCAGGCTCTTGGGCCCTGTGGGGGGCAGGGGCTGAAGCCTGGCAGTCTGACTTTTGACAAGTCCATTGGTGAAGCTGGGAGACCCTCAGCTGGACGCCAGCTCTGTCTCAGGTTCGTGACTCAGCCTGGAAACCCAGGAGGGGACAGCCTGAGGACACTGACTGCAGCCGGACTGGAGCAGGCAGTGGTGCCCCCTATGTTCTGGGGAGAGTAAGTCCCCACCATCAGCGCCATGGGATCCCCTCCTCCCCAGACACGGGGATTTGAGCCTGGGACTCACTTCAATCCCACTGAGACAGGAATGGTGAGGAGAAGCACACAGGTGAAGACATGAGGACCGTCCCCCCATCTCCGGGCCTGGGCTAGGAGCCGGCCAACTCAGAACACGCACCTTCTCTAAGGTCGCAGGTGGGGACCATCAAGCCCACTCACCAACACCTTGAAGCACCTCTCACACCTACCTCATGGCTCTTACTGGCGACAGACAGTCTGGGAGGTGTCAAGACAGCCATGCTCGGCTGATGCCTTCACTCTAGCTTCCTGAAAGATCACGGTCTGATCTGCTCCGAAGGCAGAACTTTTAGTCCTGACACGCAGTAGGACTAAACACACAATCCTGTGCATCTGACACCTGGTGGGGAGGGCCCACCAACAGGCACCTGTTGGGCTGGGACGCTGAGAGGCCCCTCACGGCCATCCTTAGCCATGCCGTGGCCCCAACCCACAGGAACCACAGATAGGCACCACAGATAGTCACCACAGCCTCTGCGGCCACTGGCCACCCGGAAGAGGAAGGGGACATGCACAGGGCTGGGGGTGCTAAGAGAGACTGCAAGACAGCCAGAGAGGGGGAGACAGCCCTCTATGTCTCCCAGAGACGCTCACGGTCCCAAGAGTAGAGGAGAACTAAAAGAGACTGCAAGTTTCCAGCTGCTGGCCTCCCAGAAGCCAGGCTCACGTGAGGCCAGGAACAGACTCCCAGTGAGTGGAGATGGAGGCCCACGCGGGGTTGGGGCGTGATACAGATGGGGGCTCAGTGGGGCACATCCCACCCACAGCAAGGTCCATCTGCTCCCTGATGCAGCAGAGCCTACAGACAGAAGAACCCAGGGCCTACAAGGTCAAGGAGGGGCAGCTTCCGAAAGATGGGCTACACGGCCAAAAGGTGGCAAATGGGACCACCGGGTCCCCTAGGGCTCCAGTGGCAGACTGTGCCGGGTTTAAATACTGAATATGCCACTAAGACCAAGTTCCTTACCTCCTGGCACCTATAAAGCGGGGATGATGGAAGTAACCCCCCCATAAAGGGGGGGGTTCTGAGTGAAAATGCACCCCACCCCTCACACAGATCCTGGTGCCGAGGGAATGGCCAGCAGCATCGCTGCCTCATCACGCTGCATGGCCAGCGTCTGGCGATTCTGACAGGCCTCCCAGCGTCTCCCCAACAAATACTGGCTGAGATGACCTAAGTGTTCCTCCAAAACTAAAGGGACCCAGGAAGGTGGGGCAAGACTGACTTGCTCCCCTCAAGACATAAAACACAGCTGACGGCTCAGGCCCCATCCACCCGAGAAAGAAGCCGGCAGAAGGGAGCAGCTACTCCTGCCAGCTGAGGCCCTGTGCCCGAGGCCTCTACGTTCATCTGCTGGGCGGGACCTGATGTCTGTCCTCCCGTGGCTGCCCAGGGAGGCGAGGGGGCCATCTCCGGGGCGGAGGGAGAGGGCTGGGCTCTTTACCCAGAAGTCCACATGGACAGGAGAGTCGGGAGAGGGGAGTGTGGGCAAAGGGAAGGGGACACAAGGTGGGACCCATGTGTGCTGTGGCCTGAGATTCCCAAGGTCCTTAGCCGCCAGGGGCAGGCCATGTGTTGGTCAGACACAAGAACAGCACAGCAGAGAGGTCATCCAGGCGCCTTCCGTTCCCCGGCCCACAGCACGTCACCGAAGCCCATTCTCACCTGCTGCCCCAGCTGCACACGGCCGTGGGTCTCTGTTCGCCTCTCCTCCCGTCTGCTCCGGCTCTCCCATTCTCAGCCCACGGAGACCACCACTGCCAGCACCCCTCCATCCATGAACCTGTAGGCACCCACCCGGGCACGCCCTCGCCATGCCAGGCTGCAGGAACCCCTGCCCTCCTCACTGGGAGTATCAGCAGGATTTCGGCCTTTACAAAACTAAGGAGAAAGAAGGAAGCCCGGGCCCCACCAGTAACTGCATCGCAGATTAATGAGAGTGGCCGAGGGACCTGTGTCTGCCATTTATTTCACTGTCTCAGGGCAGAGAAAAGACTTACAGCCCCAGAGTCAATACCGGGTTGACCCAATTATTCCATATTTATCAACAGGGCCAGTGGGCAGTGGTTGAGGGCAGTGGGTCTGCCTGGCACGGAACTCCTTCCAGGACGTGTGTGTGCATCTCTGTCCCCGGCAGGGCCCGGGCCACGCAGGCACACCAGTAGCCCCAGCTGCTGTGAGGGAGGGGAGAGCCACCGAGCCGTGCCCCAGCTCCCAGGAGACAGGGGCCTCCTGCCCTGCTTCCTTCTGTCTTCCTGCGAGGGGCAGAACACAGAGGCATTCTTTCTCTATCCAGGGAGCCCCAACCTGAGGCACCGGACTGAGCAGAGGACAAAACCTTACCGGAGAAGCAGTGCAGACACTATGGCTAATCCAAGACAATGCAGACAAAAAGAGGAAACAGACATTTCTCCTCTGCTATACAATATTCTAGGGCTCCCCAGTGCCCTGGCCTTGCCTGGTCTGGCCTCTGCCCCAAGTCACACACAATCCACTCTTTACGTCCACTGCCCAAGCCTTGCCATTCTCGAATCCAGAGCTCTTACCACCAGGGTCCGAGGACATACGGAGAGCAAATATGATTGAGAGCACGCTTATCACAGTAAGCACTGAGTAACACACAGGATTGCTGAATCACTCTATTACACACCTGAAACTAATGTGTTAAACTACACTGGCATTATAATTAAAAACTTAATTTAAGGGGCGCCTGGGTGGCGCAGCCGTTAAGCGTCTGCCTTTGGCTCAGGGTGTGATCCCAGCGTTCTGGGATCGAGCCCCACATCAGGCTCCTCTGCTAGGAGCCTGCTTCTTCCTCTCCCACTCCGCCTGCTTGTGTTCCCTCTCTCGCTGGCTGTCTCTGTCAAATAAATAAATAAAATCTTTAAAAAAAATAAAAATAAAAATAAAAAATAAAATAAAAACTTAATTTAAAAAAAAAAGCAAACAGGAGTTGTTTGGCCTATACAGTTGATGTTTTGTTGTTATTTTTCAAGCAGCCTAAGATTGAAAACTCAGGCAATTCCACATAAATCCCAATTTCTAGCTCATCCTCACAAATTAGCTCTGGCGGTGTGAGGCCACGTGGCCAAACGTCAGCGGGGCAGACACGGGGCACGGGCTAAGTCGGCTACAGGCCTCACCACTCCCTGCCGCCTCTCACAGAAGCCGAGGTTAAGTGTGGGCCGCCATGTATCCTCACATTTATATTTCTATCTTCCATAGAGTAGAGAAACACCGCTAGTCATTGATCAAACACGAGCAGAAAAAACCGGGTCCTGTGATTTTTCTCTAATCCCTCATTCATTTAAGACCCTGGAAGGTGTTAAGACCCCTGTTCCAAAGACTCTGAGGGCACTGCGCTCCCTCATGCCCCCGTGCCTTTGCACCTGCTGCTCCCTCTGCCTGGGACACCCTCATTTCTCTTCTTGTCCAACGAGGGGCTGCTTCTTAACCTCACTTTCGAGGCCCCTACGCGATGCACTCTCAGGCAGATCGCCGGCATGCTGTCTTGGAACCACCTATGCACACTGGTCTGTACAACCGGCAAGGAGCTTCCTGTGCTCAGCACACTAATGTCCGATACACAGAATTAACACCACAGAATAAAAGGCATGGCAGCCAAGACCAAAGATGTGGGATGCTGACACCCCCAAACCCCCCACCCGGGGCATGTCTGGGAATACCCCCCTCCCTAAATGACCTCAACACACACAAGTCCCCATCTCCCTCCATGCAAACATGGCTCTCCCCATCAGAGTCAGAACCCTTTCTCCTCCAGAGCTCCCAGCCCAGCCACCTGGAGGGGCCTCATGAGTCCACCCACAGCAACCCCTCAAAGGCAGTGGGGCAAGTGAGGGCACACACACTGGGAAGACAAGCAGGAGAACTGAAACACAGTAGGTGCTCAACAGATCTCTGATGATGGTTTTTAAATAAAGGCCTTTAGCTCCCCCTCTATTTTGCCACAGTCCCCACCACTCCCTACTGCCTCTCATGCCTCAGCATATTTATGCTCCCTGCCTGGAATTTATTTGAGTTTGTGCTTCTCAGTCTAGAAAATTCCTGACTGCACTTCAATTTCTAAAACACCACAGCTAGGTCTTTGGAATTAAATAGCTCCAAGCCGGTAAGACTTGCTTTTACACATCTGTTAGATGGGCAAGCAGGCTGGTCAATCGTGGCCACACAATGCTCCAGGAAAACCCTATCCACAAACCGGGCATAGCCACCCTTCAACAACCCAGCCAGTGAGAACCAACACTCAGTCCCAATCATTTATGCCTGAGTTCAGTGAGTGCAGTTACTTATTCTCTTGTCAACAAATTTGCTCCCCTAATTACATGTGGCTTAGCCAACAGGAAAGTGTTGGCACATTGGTCTACAGCGTGGAAGCACAATTCCCAGAAGGCAAGAGAGGAGAAAAAGGGTACCGGTTAAGAACCCATCTGTGGGACTCAATTGCAAAGTGGCTGTTTCACAGTGGGCACCAGGACCCCACTGGGGATGGCTGAGCACATCGTGATGCCTCAGGACCTGCCCTGGCCAGCCTGGGGAAGGGAAGACGCCAATGTCAGGGAGAAAACCTCAGGACCCTCTCATCCCAGGTCCCGCTACTCCTGACCTTCATCACTTTCTCCTGGGCACCCCAGGCCAAAGGCCCCAAGAAGGAAGTGCCTCCACCAGCTCCAGGCAGCACCCAATGGCAGTGCCCCAAAGCCATCTGCCCGTCCAGCCCAAATCCCTCCTCCAACAGTGTAAGCCTACCTCCTCCAGGAGTCACGTGCTCCCAGCACCTGCCCTGAGCTGATTTTCAACAGCCCGGAAGTGAAGTGAATCCATCCCCTCTCTGTCTCCCAAGCAACGATCGATCACCCAGGAGCCCCCTTTCACCTGTGTGCTATAGACCCCTACCATCTTTACCATTATTTGCCAAACACTGTTTAAAACCAGATTCTTGTTTCTGTAACTCAGAGGTCAGCATTTTCTGAACGGGACCAGACAGTACATGTTTTAGGCTTTGCAGCTTCTGTCATGACTACCCCACTCTGCTGCTGTAACAGAAAAGCTGCCATGGTAATATGAAAATCAATGAACCTGGCTGTGTGTCAATAAAACTTTATTCACACAAAAAAGGGTGGGCCAGACTTGGCCTGCGAGCCGTAGCTTGCCTAGCCCTTCTCTAATGTAAATAATGCCTCGGTCTCATCCTGAACAGTGATGGCTGACAGACTGCAGGTTGATGTACTGGCTATTTTTTGCTTTCAAATATGCATAAAAACAACACAAAGAAACTATAAATATTTTTTAAAATGTTAAACTTGTTAACCAATCCAAGTCATGCAGAGAACTCAGTCCTTGCTCTGGGGATGTGACCCTTTCACCACAGGGATCATGACTCACCAAGCCAGGAGTTCTAGAATTTTCCAGGCTAAGAATGGAAGTGGTCTTTCTCCTAGTACTCCTCTCTGCTGCTGGGGCAGTATGAACACCCCAGAAAGGGTCTTCCAGCCACCACCGAGGGGGCCCAAGCTGAGGGGGCCTGCCGCAGAGCAACACACGCAGATGGTCACCGCCCATCGTGCAAATGGCCACGAAGCTCGCGTGAAGCCAGCCGCGGAGCATGCCGGGGACTGGTGCCGAGAGCCAGCCACCCGGCCCGCCTCTCACCTGGCTCTTGCCACGGCGCCGGTAGCTCCTCCTCACCAGGCTCTTATAGTTCTCATTCTTCTTGGTCAGGTAGTAATAGAGGACACACTCAGCCACAGTCTGTGGGACAGAGAGAGAATGCTGTGTCCTATGTGGGCGGTCGGAGCAGGGGGCCAAGAGCCAGAGATCTGGATGCAAGGCCTGCCTCCTCCACACAGAGCGGGGTGACCTTGCTCAGGTCACCGCACCGTCTCACCTGTGTGATGGGGTTGCTCAGAGCATACACGTCACAGAGCGGTCATGAATTCGGAGCACTCGGGGCAGCCTATAGAAGTGCCCCCTGGTCCTACTGCCCTTGCTGCTGTCCCTAACCATCACGAGGTGGTCGCCTACCCTCCCCGACCTGGGCCTGGGTCTCCTTTCTTTCAGCCCAGCTCCTTCTTCCCGAACACCTGGGGCCCCGAGTAACCTCTTCCAAGCTTCGTGACCCAGCTGGACTATAATGTCCCCAAGCGACTCTTCGTCTCTTGCAACGTTTATGATTTTCTCTGCCTTGATCTGTTCCACACCCATCTGGGTCTAAACCCTAGTGCTACTTGCTGAGTCAACGACTGACCCTCCCTGGAACCCCACCACCTCCTTGCCCAAACAGGACCAGCAAGAGGGCATCCTCAAAGCAACATGGTGATGTGCGGCCACAGGTCAGCTCCAGGTGACAGCTCACCTCTGAGGGCTGTTCCATCAAGGCTGCTGGGTGCAGAGGCAGGCTGGGCCTCAAACCTCATGGCCCTTGCCACCTCCAGAATGCCCGTCAACAGCGGCTACTTCCCACATAAACCTGGCCCCCACACAGGGCCCACACAGCGGTTGAGAAAATTATCGTCTTTTCAGATGCCAATATTTGCAGACTGGGCAATGTGGGTGTCCGACTTCCCCTTGAACAATTCAGGGGAGTGCCTTCCACACCGGACAACAGTGGGCTGACCCTAAGCAGCAGCTGTCCCTGCAGACGGGCACAGGCTGGCTGGCCCACCGAGCTCCCACCCTGCTCCCGGCCTCACTCAGAACACGCCTGTCCCCAAAAGCATGGGGCACCGTTGGCAATCCCTGCCTCAGACCCTTCTGGAAGCTCTATTTAAGTCCTATCCTGAGCCGCCTTAGACAAAGTACACCATAAAGTTTACTCTCCAGGGTAGAGACTCTGAGTCCCCGTTCCCAAGCAATGCTGCTCAAGACCAGCATCTGAAACCCTTGCCTCAATCCCTGGGGAGCCCTGACCCAGAGCCTCCCGGACTGTCCACACCCCAGCACAAAGCCATCTCGAAGTCAGAGGAAAGACTATTTATAGGGCTTGCTGCCCCACGCCGGTTTTTCAGGCACGGAGAGATTCTGTCTCCCCACGTTGCCCCATCTCCCTCCTTCTATGGTTATCAGCTCCTTAAGGGCAGATGCTGGGGACAAATGTTCAACTTGAAAATAACCGCCTGGCTCCTGCTCGGATGGCACTCCCTCAGCTGAAAAGCATGAGGCCTCCAGCAGCTGGGCATGAGCAAAGCTGAGGGTGGGCAGATGCCCCATCTCTCACAAACCTGACTCAGGGAGTGTGGCATGAAACACCCAGGACAGCAGCCCCAGAAGGAAACCCTTGCTGGAGCCCTTCCTGCTCCGCCCTACAACACCAGGGTTCCCAGCGCCAATGCCAGCACACAGGGTCTCACGTAGACCGGCCCAGCTTCCCCAACTCCAGGCACCGCCCGGCCCGACAAAGGGTACACAGCAGGTCTTTGCCATTCTCTTAGGACGTTCTGTGTCTACCCGTGAGGTCAGGGGTGGAGCAAAAAGGGTCACTGCCTTGGGCTGGGTTTGGGGGCAAGGTAGGGTTCAAGGGACAGTTCTACACGAAGGTTTGTCCAAATGGGATGGGGACTAACTGACCACAGGCCTGGCTGGCATAAGGGATGTCAGAAAGCATCCAGTGACCATCAGAGCGACCAGCCCCCCTGAAAGAACGCCACTCTTGCCTATAAGGCCTTAACTGGGACGCCAGGCACAGCATGCATAGCTTCCAGAACCCATGCCCAGTCTGCAAGGAGGCTCGCTGCCACGTCTGAGGAGCTGGCTCCAGGGAAGCCAGGGCACACAGCCCTCCTGGGGTTTCCTAGCCTGGGGCTCCACCCCCTCGGCCAGCAGGGGCGGGGCCTGCGGCTGCTTCTCAAAGGAAGAAGCAGGAGGACCTACGGAGGGGGTTAGGAGGGAAGGACAGACAGAACAAGAGGCAAGCTCTGTGGGCAGGGAGGGAGGGTCCTTTGTCCCAGGGCAAGCGGCCGCCCACTGGAGTGGACCCCAGAGAGGCGCGGGGCGGGCAGGGCGGCTGAGCTGGTGGCTGGGCTTGGGGGCAGCGACTCACCTTCCTCTCCAGGAATGATGCGATCAGGCCAAAGTTCTTGGGGTGCTGCATGAACCTGTGGGAGGAGAAGGGCAGGCGTGAGGCCCAGCCACGGGGGGCTTCCCAACTGGGCGGGCGCCGAGCACCCGGGCGCCTGCCATCTCCGCGGGCCTGGCTAGGCGGGCGCCGCCCCACTCGGAGCAATTAAGCCCAGGGGGGTGTGGGAAGGGCGGGCGGGCCGAGGGTAAGAGAGGGCGTTCCTTGGAGTGAGTCACTGGTTTTAGCGCCTTTGAAAATATATTTGTTTGTCCTGCTGGAGGCGGCTTCCAGGAAAAATGAGGACATTGCATGCAGCTCTTTGGTGGGGTTCCCCCCCTTTTAAAATCTGCCTTTGTTCATATCTCCGGCCGGGTCTGGGAAGCTGGGCCTCGCCCAGCCCACGCAGGCCCCCACAGCCAGGCCACAGGTCAGGCGGCGAGCTGCAGGCCTCCCTGGGAGAGGTGGGAGCACAGGCTCTGAGTGCCCACGAGGAGGCGGCAAGAAAGGACTTATGCCGGAGGGGGTGCAGGGAGCTGGCACCCCACCAACTGGCTTCCTGCGAAACCGGCAGAATTACTGGGAAAGGCTCGGCAAGGCTGAAATGTCAGGGCCACAGGAGCAGGCGGGCAGTGGGGGCGGAGATGTGGGTCATGGCCGCAGAGGCCCCAGGGATGCTGGGTGGAGTCCCTGGCTCGGACCCAGCCTCAGCCTGACGGTCCCCACGACGTGCCACCGCCCCGCAACCTCCCCTGGGGAGAGAAGGAGCTGCTGGTGAGGCGGGGGCCTCGGGTCCCCCGAGGGAGCCTGGGCCAGTGCCCGGTGCTCTCCGCCCGGCCCTCCAGATGGCTGGGCAGGAGGCCAATGGGCCCCTCCCCTGCTCCCCAACCAGACACCGGAGAATCCGGAATGGCCTCTTCTCTCTTCCAGGAGGAAGCTGAGAGTCAGAGTGGCAGGCTTCCCCGCCTGGGATGCTGCCTCAGGCAGCTTGCAAAGCTGGAGCCAGCCTAACGCCCTTCTTTTCCAGACAGAGTTCCCTTCCTCTCCCTCTCCCTGCCCCAGTGACATTTCCTTCCCCACCTAGATCCCTTCCTTGGGGTTTCCCCAAGGAGAGACAGGATCCCAGGAGACCAGGTTTCACATCTGGAAACCTTCTAGCTCACCTCTTCCACCGCCCTCCAACCTAGACCTGTATTCACTGCCAACACTTACTGAGAATTTCTTACCCACTGGGCACCTCTCAGCAGCTAAACAAGGGAGGCATTGATGCCATACCCATTTTACAGATGTGGAAACTGAGGCTCGGAAAGGAGAAGTGGCTACTGGAGGTGACAAAGCCAGTAAATGGTGGGTCTCTATGCCACTGGCACATGATTTCCAAAGGCCCAAGCACCACCAATTCTGTGGAACATGAGGCCTTGACCAGGACAACTCTCCTGGAAAGACTGGGGGCACGAAGCTGAGGCTCAGGGGACATCAGCCCAGCCTGCCCCACCCCTATCCTTCTGAATTAACGATGAAATCATTAGGTGAGAAGAGCAAACATGAACTCCAGAAAGGCTGAAACACAAAACACAACAGAAGCACCTCTTTTTTTTTTGTTTTTAAAGAAAGCATAAATAAATACAAATAACGAACATACCGGGGGAAGTTAGATACCTAACTTGACGGTAATTCTTAGCATCCGTGACTGTGGTCCTTCACTAAAATTGTAGTATCGCTTACACGTGGGCCTTGACTCGTGGCAGAACAATCACACCTGCGATTGTGAGGCCCTAGGTATGAGCCCCCAAGGAACTAGGTTTCCTGTCTCCAAGGAGTCAACCCCAAACGCCCCTGGGACCCTCTCCCCGAAGTGCTATTCCCTGAAAACTGTTCACTCTGTGATAGGCACTCGAGGCCTCGTTATGCCACCCCTCTATTTTCAAGGATGTTTTAGAATTTTCATTCTCAAAAGCTTTTCTAAAAACCCACCTCTCCTGCCCAGACCCTCAAGGACGGCTCCCCCTGCACGTCCACATCCTGGTGTCTGTGCGGCCCATGACCCAGAATCATCCTCGTCCCTGAGGCCCCCCAGGCACTCTGGCCCACAGCAGGTAGTGGAAGAACAGGGGTCTCCGTCCCCTGGCCCTGAGGCCCTCTCCAGAGGCAGAGGCAGAGGCAGAGGTCCAGCTGCTAAGCAGAGTCTGTTTCCAATGCGCCCTCCTGGCCAAGCACTGAGGCCTCTGCTCGTGCCTCAGCTTCCCTGCCTCCCACCTCACGGGGGCCTGTGCCGGCACGTGCAGGGGTCCCTGGGATGTAACTTCTCAGTTCGGCTGAGGGGACGGGGGTTTTATCCATCAGGCAGCTCCTCACTCGTCACCCCAAAACACTCTGTCTTTCAGCTCTTTCCTTTCAAAAGCCCCAAGCCTCACCTCTTAGCACTCAACTCTTGCTTCTGCTTTCCAAAGCTCCCCTGCACCCTGGCTCCACCTCCCTCCCCGACAGGCCTCTCCACTGCAGCGGAGCCCTTGCCCTGAAGATGGGAGAGTCTGAAGCCTGCCTCCACCGTTTGTAAGCTGTGTGACCTTCATTAAGTGTCTTCACCTCTCTGAGCCTCTGTTTCCTCACCTAGGCAATGGCGACGGCCTGGCAATGCTGTCATGAGGGCTAAGAGGGACAAACATACAAAACCCAAAAAACACTTGCACGGTGTGTGGGATGGAGGATGTGCTCAAAAACAGCCACGTTCAGAGTTAAATGAAAGCCAAAGAGCCATCCCCCAGCCACATATCCCTACCCTCTGGCCCAGCCTCCCCGCACCCTCCAGCCTTGTTCTTCCGATACACACAGCCCCATTTCACATAAGGCTGCCCTCACACTTCGTACTGGGTTGAACAGTGTCCCCCCAAAGTTCACATCCACCCAAACCTCCGAAAGTGACCTTATTTGGAATGAGTTCTCTGAGGATGTCATTAGTTAAGATGCAGTCACACTGGAGTAGAGTGGCCCTGGGTCCAGCACGGCCGGGGTCTTGATGGAAAAAGAAGACCCAGAGAGACACACAGGGAAGACCACGTGAAGACAGAGGCAGGTGGGGCGGGAGTGATTCACCTCCGAGACAAGGAAAGACGGAGGCTGCCGGGGGTCTCCAGCAGGAACCGACCCCACCCACACCTTGATCTTGGACTTCTGGCCTCCAGAGCGGAGTGAGGATAAAATCACCGTCGCTGTCAGCCACCCAGCTTGTGGTCATTTGTCACGGTAGCCCTAGTAAGCCCGTCCACGCCTCAGCAGGAAGGGCTTCCCGGGACAAAGAGGGCCGAGAGGGCCACGGTGGCCTGCGTCCCGGCACCAGGGACTCACTTCTCCCGGAAGGTCTCCTTCTCCTGCTCGCTCCACATGTTCATGACCTGGCGGTCTTTGTACACCTTCATGGGGTCGTCCATGAGCCCGTTCATGTTGATGAACTTGATGCGCTGCTGGTCCGCGTCGTACAGCATTGGCGGGATCACAGCCAGCTGCCGCATTTGCTTCTCCAGGTTCTGGAGGGGGGAGAAGGCGGAGGGCCGGGGTCAGAGGGCTCCCGAGGGCAGCCAGGGGACGGGGCGGGGAGGGCTCCTGCCAGCGTTGGGGGCCCAGGCAAGGGCGCGGACGTTCCGAGCGAGAGTGCGAAAATGCCAAGCCAGAGAGAAAGGGGAGGATGAGTTGAAAATACTAAGAGCCCAATGCCAGGGGAGGGAGGATTTAAAGGCAGCCCCAGACAGGTTTATGGTGGACGGGACTGTAAATTAAATGCGGAGAGCAGCGGCGGCCTTATCTGCAGGGAGAGGGGGCCAATGCATCTTCCCTTTGGAAATACAAATGCCATAAAACACGACAGGAAAGATGTTCAGCCAGCTGGGCCAAACCAGCTCGGGAGATGGGCCTGGCCATCCAGGCTCCGAGGGCGCACATGGCAGAGAGAGGGGCTGGTGAGATCGCAGACCCATTTCCTCCCCGCCACCCTCCACAGCCCTGGCATCTGCTCCTTCAAGTGTGCCCACTTGGGACCCAGCCTGCCTGGCCCCGTGCACGGCAGGAGTCGGGTGCACTCACTCATAATGCATTGGGATGGCTATTAAGAGGCTCTGAGCCACCACTCAGCTGGGCTCATTTCCCCAAATCTCTGCAGCCAGCCCATTACTGGCGATTAATTACCCATCTGAGGAGGCAGGCGAGCGCCCAGCATGGCCAAGGTCAGCTAGTTCAAAGGATCCGCCGCTCGGCCTCCCACAGCCAACCTCTCCTTCAGCATTTGGGATTCCCAGCAGGAGCACAAAGCCCTGAGCCCCAGCTCGGGGAGGACCCCCACCCCCCTCCGCCAGAGGCCTGAGCCTCCCAGCACTTGGCACAGCCCTCCAGGACCAACACCTCTCCCATTGCCCTCAGCTGCCCCACATGGCACTAACGGCAGACCACTGGCCTGGTCACAGGCAGAGCTCTCCGCTGGCAGGACCCCCTGCTCTGCCTTCTCGGGGCTCTGTCTTCCTGGGCATGCACTGTGACTGCCAAAAGCTCCCCACAGGGTGGGGGCGGCTCCTCTCCTCCTGCCCAGCCCCCTCCTTCCTACCCTCCCAGGGAACCTCTAGTCAGGTGAAGTCTCTGTCCTAAATACCCTCCCCACCAGCCCACCCAACTGCCACTCCCTCAACAGTCTCGGGAGGCCAGTGGCTATGTGCTCATGTGGCCGGGACCTGGGGAAGTGGGCCTCTGGCATGGGGGCTGGGGACTGGGGACACTGAATCAGCCAGGATGCCACTCACCCTTGGCTGTCAGGCAGGAAATGCTTGGAAAAGGGCCACCCGCCCCCCTCTCGCTTCCAAGACAAACTGAACTGGTGTCCACACCCCTGCGGGACCGGCACACAGCCACAGCACCGGCGGGACAGGAGCCGGAGCAAACCCACAGGTGTGACCGCGGCCAAGGGCTGAGTTCTGCTTTCTGTGGACTGAATGCTGTTCAGAATAGGGACATACCATGTGAAGTTTTAAAAAGAAGATCTCTTTTCATGGCCAGTCTGAATCACCTGCATCAAAATCATGTGGGTAACTTGGTAAAAATGCAGAGTCCCGGGCTCCACCCCAGACTGGCTAAATCAGAACCTCTGGGGCTAGGGCCTGGAAACCAAGCGGGGCGCCCTCCCTAGGACTCGGCGTCTGCCCAGCGTGAGACTCAGCAGCTGGAGCGGTGCTCTGGTGAGACGCAGGTGTTCGCTGCCCGCCCCAACCCAACCAACCACACGTGGCTGCCAAGCACCCGACATGTGCCTGGTGTGACCGAGGAACTGAAGTTCTAGTTTTCTCTCCTTTTAGTTAATTTCGATTTAAACAGCCACGCGTTGCCAATGGCTGCTGCACTAATAGATCACAGTCCCCACGGAAGAAGACTGTGCCCCCCTCCTTTCACGAGACTCACTCGTGTCTACTGTGGTGTTGGGAACAAGCAGGTGGGGGGACTGGCACATCGGAAGCTTGACCTGCGAGAGCCGGGATGGACCAGGCTGGCACCGGCACTTCCCTGGGCAAATGCCCCCTCTGCTTCCTGCTCATCTCTGGGCCCCAAGACCACCACCAGGGTCACCCAGGCTGAGCTCTGGTCGTCTGGGCATCCCCAGAGGGGCCCAAGGCAGCAAAGAGAGTGTGCTCGTGCTGGCAGGGCTGGGGGTCCTGCCAGAAGGCCGCCAGCCTGGTGGACGATCGGTGTGCGGGCAATTGTCCATCTAACCCCAGTCTGGGCACTGAGAAGCTGACCTAGAAGGCATAGTTCTCAGGCACCCCTGCCTCTGGCTTCCGGTGGGGCTCAGCCAATGGGAGGCACTGGGAGAAGACTGGAGGTGCAAGAGCAGCCGGTAATCTTAGCTTCCTCCCTGCTGGGGCACCAGGCTGCGGCCCACGCTGTGACCCTCCTGGCCATGTCCTGCCAGGTGGCTGCGGCCCCACCCCTTTCTCTGCTGGTCCTTTAGGCTTGGAGACAGGTAACAGCCACTCCCCCCATGCCTCAATACCCTGCACTGGTTCTGTCCACACTTTGGGGACAAGCCCCTTGATTTCAACCATTGCGGTGAATTCTGCTTCCTGCCAGGACACTCCCATGGATGGGGGACAGAGGTGAGTGAAGCCAAGGCCAGAGTCAAGGCCATGCTCTTACCTCCTGCTCTGAGAGGCCATCGATGATCTCGGACACCTCGTGCTCGCTGCGGGCGGCCGACATGGAGAGCCCGCTGCCCCGCTGGCCCACCCTGCTGGAGACCAAAGGGACACACTCAGGACCGGCCCCTTGGCAGCCAGGACTCCAGCAGGCACACAGCACAGACCAAGCCCACAACTTCCCCAGAAGCAGAGTGTAGGCGTGAGGGAGGAAGGTGTAAAGGGGCCAGGCCTCTCATACCCGCTGGGACCGCCCCAGGCTGAGGGGTCCAGGGGAGGGCTTGGAGCCCCCACCCTGACCCAGGAATNGGCTCAGTCCCATCTTCTCTCCTAAGATGCCCCCAAAAGCCCAGCCCCACAGATCCCTGTTGAAATCCCAGACCCACCTCTTCAGGACCAGTGCCTCAGTCTCCCCCCTGTAACAGGGGGATAGTGTGGTCCCCGGCTCCCAGAGCTGGGAGGGGGCATTCAGTGAGATGCGGACTGTGAGTGTCCAGGAAAGAACCGAAGTGCCATCATCACTGCTTGCTGCCCACCAGCCTATCCATGTAACAAAACCACAGCTACGTATCACCAAGCGCCTACTGTGCGCCAGGCCCTCCTACACAGGATCTCACACAATCCTCATGACCGCCACATGAGACCAGCATCCTGATCCGGCTTCCAAGCCAGGCAGGCAGCCCTCTCGCCTCTGACCCACACCCAGGATCTCAAGCTCAGCTGCCTTCAGGGGACGCAGGCCACATAAATGAACGACGCTGGTAGGTACCAGCCCACGGCGCGCGGGAAGGAGAGCTTGCTCCACCAAAACATATTTAAGTTTCAAATAAGCATTAAGACCAAGCAGGCTCTGAGTGACTCATCCAAGGACCTCACGTGGCCCCTGTGTCGCCAGTGGAGCCCTGCTGCGCTTTCCGTTTCACACCAGCCACGGCTCTTCTGGTGACCCGCGTCCTTGAGGCACCGTGGAGGAACGGAGTGGTGAGCAGGTGGGAGAAGGAGGAATCCAGGAAGGGAGGAATTCAGGCTCCAGCCCCTGGCTCACCTCTGCATGCGCTCCTGCAGCTCGCGCTGCTTGCGGATCTCAGGGAACTGCTTCTCGTAGTACTCGCGCACCTTGCTCTCCTTGGCACGCCGCCGGGGGTTGTTCTCGATGCGCTCCACCTTCTTCTCCCAGGCCTCCATGAGCTGGTCATAGCGCTGGCAGAACTTCTGTTCCTGGGGGAGCACAGCAAGGGGAGCATCAATTAGCAGTTCGTTCTCCAACTGGACGCCAGCCCCCGCCCCCCGACTCTGGGCTCCCAGCCCGCTCTGCGTGGACGCACACAAGGTCACACAGACACACACAATCACACACATGGTCACACAGAGACCTGGGCAGACCCAGGCCCCAAGAAAACCCTCAGGCTTCCCTAAGGGCCCAGCTGCCTCCCTCCCAGGGATATGGGCCACCAGCCTGGCCTCCTTCTACAAAGGTCTCATCCAATACAAGAGCCACCAGCCACATGTGACCAAGTTCAGACTCTGGACCCCCAGACACATTTCTCTTGCTCCATAGCTGCATGCGGGAAGGGCGATCATCCAGAGTAGACAGCCATTTCCATCATGGAGGGAAGTTATGTTAGACAGTGAGGCTCTGGGGTGTCTGTCAGGTTTGGAGTGGCCCCCTAAAAAGCATCCTCTTTCTGAAAAGTTCCTCATTCCCTGGCCTCAGGTTCAGCCATGATCCCAGAACCAGGGAGTCTATGTGAAGTCCCGAGCAGCTCCCACCTCTACCACCTCTCCTGGACAAGGAAGTCCCTCTCTACGTCTCACCACAGTGCCACCTGCTGTTTGTCCCCCACCCAGCCAGGAACTAGCTGCCTGGCTTCCACATCTCCAAGGTGACCTGGACCTCGAGCAGGTGGGGAGCAATAAGCCGCCCGTAAGACCCCAATCTCCCCGTCTCTAACAGCTGTGC
Organism: Ursus maritimus; assembly: GCF_017311325.1. Lineage (NCBI taxonomy): Eukaryota > Metazoa > Chordata > Mammalia > Carnivora > Ursidae > Ursus > Ursus maritimus. The sequence goes on from NW_024425897.1 coordinate 24,774,682, forward strand.
TGGACAGATGGCACGGTCTGGGAGTCTCGCTTGAACGCCCTCTCGATGTTTCAGCACAATGAGAAAACCCCTCTCTCATCTTCGTGATCAGACACCCCACCCCATCCTGCATTTCAGCCTGACTAAGGCAACCTGTGACCTTGGTCTTCAGCAAACGCAGCAGGGCAACAGTTCCCAAGGGGAGGTCAGGCCAGCTTTGACAAGGAGCGGAACCTGACCCCCAGCTCACAGGGATCCCACATGTATGTGAGCTGCTCCAAGAACCTGCTAGAGATCAGGACGTGGTTCCAGCAGCAGACAATAGCCACACCGTTCATGGCTCTGTGGTGCAGACAGCCCCCCACTGCACATGGGGACTGGGGCAGAGGACATCCGGCCTGTCACCATCACAGCACGGAACCCATCCCACCCTCATAGCTTCTGCCAGAGAGGCCGCAGTCTGATGGACAAAAGTGAGAAAATGTGTCAGATGGGAGGATGGGGAGAAAAGTTCAGCAAACCAGCAGAGGAAAATAATGCAGTTACTGGAGAAGACACACAGGGCCCGTGTCTACTGCACTGAGCACCTGGGGACAATGTACTGCAGGAGGCGACAGCCCTCCCCGCGGAGCACGACCACTCAGCGGGGGTCTCTGTGAGGTGGACGCACTGACCAGGGGAGGAAGCAACTCTCCCCCCTCAGGCTCTCACACACACACACACACACACACAAACACACACACACACGCGCGCGAGACGCTGGGGCAGAGCTAAGCCTGGGGGGGGGGGGGTGCCGGGAGCAAGTCTCTGCAGAGGACGAGGAGCAGGGCCACCATGCCCCTGCGACCGCTGTCTCTGTGTCTTATGAAGACGTGTCGCCCCCCACCTCTAGCTTGCCTACAGCCGGAGTTCACCCTCACCAGCCCCACCCCCAGCCCCGACACTGGCTGAATGTTCCTGAGTCACGTGCCAGGCACAGAGCAGCGTCCTTCTTGCAGGCAGACTCACCCGAACCCCGCACGGGCCACAACTACCATCCCTGTCGTCCAGGGTGGGACTCACAGCCCTGGCAGGTCAGCCCCCTGCCTGGTATTGCTCGGTGCAGGAGCAGGAGCCAGGATCCCGGCGCCAGCGGCCGACAGTGACTCTGACGACGTCCAATGCACCTGCTTGCCCCTTGTGTTTTTGGTGTCATACCCAAGAGTCTGCTGCCGAACCCAAGGTCATGAAGTGTCACTGCTGTGTTTCTCCGCAGGAACGTTACGGCTTCAGTTCTTGCATTTAGGCCTTCGACTGACTTGGAGTGGTGTTTGCGTCAGTTCCGGGAGGTGGGGGTTCAGCTGCACTCTGTGTGTGGATACCACGCACCATCCACTCAGGAGACCAGCCTTTCTCACTGAGTGGATTCGGATTCGGCCTCTTGTGAAAAACCACCCGGCCACAGGTTTGAAGGCTTATCCCGGTGCCTCCATTCTGTCCCACGGGTCTCTGTGTCTGTCCTGACGCCACCACCACACTGTTCTTACTACTGTAACTTTGTGATCCATTTTGAAATCAGATGCACAGGGTTGTTCTTCCAGCCCATAGGGACCACAGGCCAGCCTGCAGCTGACAGTTTTGAGCGCCCACTGTATCTGGCGTCACCCTGAGCATACAGTGTGAGGCCTCCCTCAGTGACCCAACAAGGTGGGTGGTAATACCCTCACGGAACAGAGGAGGAAAGTGAGGGCAGACGTCGAATGATTTGCCCCAGACACCCAGCAGCACCAAGATTTGAAACCCTCCTGCCCTGCCGGGCACCGCGTGACACACTCTGCACTCAGGGAGGCGAGGGGAGACGGGGCTCTCTGAACACTGGGAAGGCAGTGTCAGGCCAAGAGAAGGGAGTAAAGGAGGATGGTGTCGGAGAAGGGCAGCTGCAGCCAGCTGGCCAGGGGAGCTGGCCTCTGTGGTCACCTCCCGACCCGCAGGGAGGGCACGGCCTTCTGCAGGAGCCCTGCAGGGCTCAGCCAGACAGGGCTCCCAGAACCTGCACAATGCTCTCCACAAGGGCTGTCCTGAGCACTGGGGCTGCCGGCCTCCCCCGCCTGGTATTCCTGCGAGAGGAGGGAGACAGGTTGCAACTCTCCCCGCCCCCGGCCTACCCAGCGCTCAGGCTGCAGAAGCCAGCCATGGATGCTGGGGTGGGTCTGGGAAAAGCCCCAACTCGGAAAGCGGGAAAACTCAGAGGTGCGGGGGATGGAAGAGGGATGAGCAAATCTTCAGCTCTAAATGCATGTAAATGACAAGGTGGGTGGGGACAAGCCAGGGAAAGCAGAAAGGCAGGCTATGCTGAAAATAAGCCAGTGCCCACTGTGGTAGGCTGAAAGATGACCCCCAGAACCTATAGATTATTTGACCTTATTTGACAAAGCACCTGAGATGAGGTCGTCCTGGATTAGGGTGAGCTCTGAACCATGTAATCAGGTGTCCACGTGAGAGAAGAGACGGGGAGATGGCCCTGTGGATACAGAGGCTGAGACCAGAGGGACATGACCACGGCCCAGGGATGCCTGGGGCTCCCCAGCGCTGGGAGAAGCAGAAGATCCACCCTAGAGCCTGTGGTGGGAGCACAGTCTTGCCCACACCTTGACTTTGGACTCCTGTCCTCTGGAGCCATCAGAGAATACATTTCTGTTGTCTTCAGCAGCCTGGCTTGGGATCATTTACGGCAGCCTCAGGCAACAGGGACACCTACACTCCATGCTGGCCACACCTCCTGGCTGTCCCATTCCACAAGGCCACCATCGCTGTCACATGCACCCCCTTCACCAAGCACTGCTCTCAACCCTCCGGCAGCAAGGATGGGCCTCAAAACTCACTGCATCCCACCCCATTTCGAAGAGGAGGAAAAGTGAGGCTCACGGCGAGACACCGCTTCCCAGATCACACAGAGCAGGCCACGGTGGGTGGGGTGAACCTGAGCCCCTGTATGCACAGTACAGCCTTACCCCCACCCCACCCCCAAGTCTCGCCTCCCAGGGGGCTGAGCTCAGCTTCCCAGGGAAGGCAGGGCGGCCTGAGAGGCTCGTGTTGGTGGACCTCTGGGGGCAAAGCCTTGGCTCTCTGGGCAAGGCACAAGTGCAAGCAGTATGGACAGCTGACTTGTGGTCCCCAGAACCTCTAAGGAGTGGTCTGAAGGGGGCTGGCTCACGGCTGGAGCAGGGCATACAGAGCTGAGGTGTGGAGGGTCATCTGGACCAAGGCCCCTCCCCTTCCTTGCTGAAAATAATGCATTGAGGGCTTTGGGCTCATTACAAAAGAACACAAAATCATTCTGAATGCTCTCCCATTGCAGCTTAGGGGCCTCTCTTAAGATGGGCTCAGCCTGGCTTCAGAGACACCCCGAATTTCTTATTAGTCTCCAGCTACGCTATCTTTAAATAAGCCCACTTTCCCCTCTACCTCCTCAAGGGACCCCCGAGCGACTACATGGATCCCTCTAAAATGTACATTAGAGTTTCTTCCTCCCACCCCAAATGAACCCCATCCCCAGACAGGGTAACAGGGGACACAAATGTGGCCGAGGCTGGAAGATCACAGGGAATGGCTGCTCATTCTTCGGTGTGGTGATGACAGAACTTCCTATCCTCTCAAGAGACAGGTGCAGAGGCGCTAGGGAGAAGGGTCCAGGTGCCTGCACCCACTTCCTACCAGTTCGACGACATTCACACACACGTGCACACAGCGAAGAAGTGTTAGCCGTGACCAATTCTACACAGTGGAAATATAGGTATTCACTGTATTCTGTCAAATTTCCTGTTTGACTTAAAATTCTCATAACAAAGACTCCACACTGTTTACTAAAAATGCACTCAAAAGAATAAATTAAGGGTCCCACTGCATTTAGAATAAAATCTGAATGCTCCATCCTGGTTGGAGGCAAATGTGTCTAAGTGATCTGGCTCCCATGCCATTTACGTCAGCCGCGACCCCCAACTCAGGCACAGCACTCCAGACTTGCCTGCTACATTCTGCCCTGTCCTACCCAAGCTGGTTCCAACCTCAGGGCCTTTGTACTTGCTGTGCCCTCTGCCTGATACTCCAGACTTCCACACAGCTGGTGCTTCCTTGTCATTCCCACTTCCCTACTGAGGTCACCACCCAGGACATGCAGAGTGTCCCCTCCACACAGCACTTCTCACTGTGCCTCCTCTGCTCAGCCACTGTACCAGGCTTACAGCAGGTCCTGGCTGTATATTTAACTCAATGAATAAGATGGGACGCCCACTTTCAAGAGCCCCATACACTCCATCTCTGCTCACCATCCAGTCAATCTGGGGGTCTGAGGAAGCTGAGAAAGGAAGGGTGAGAAGCCCACCACTTCTCACCCCATGGACCTCTGGGGTCCGAGTGGATCTGCCAGCTTCCCAGGTACCCAGCATCTGTGCCAGAAGTGTCTCCTCTCTTCCAGGACCCAACTGAGGTCTGGAGCCAGACCAGGGTGGGTTCAGAAACTGGTTCAGAGGGACCATGCCCTCAAACGGTCTAATCGGAGCTCTGGTGAGATGGTCTGAGAAAGGACAGCTCTGCCTTTGGCTCTAGAAGACTCAGATGGGCTGCAGGAATTCAGGCCCCACAGAGAAACCTGTCTGTCAATGTGCTAACATACAGAGTTGGAAAGAAAAAGTGATAGAAATGAAGGTAAAATGGGATCAAATCACTCCTGAACTCCACCCAAAGGACTTTTTCAGCCACAAATTCCTGTACTGTTTAAGCTCATCTGAGCCAGCTCTTCCCTCACGGCGGAAAGAGTACTAACGAGTGACTTCCCTTCCATCTCTGGGCCCTAACCCCACCCCCCACTGAATCAGTGATGTAAACAGCCACCCTGAACCACAGCTGCACGTGTTCCCTCACACACTCTCTCTCCGCCTCGGGCCCGTTTCCAGGATGAGAGGCCAGAGCATGTGGCCTGACGCAGGAGTCGCACCCCTGACGGTCGTGACGCAGCCGCGGCCCGCTGGAGCAAGCAAGGGAGGCCTCACTGCTTCTGGACGCCCTCGTTTTCCTGAGCTGGGAAAACCTCATCTCTAAGGCGCTCCCCGCAGTCACTGCCACCAGCACATGGCCCACCCCCACCTCTTCCAACAAACCTCTCTCTTCCTGCCTGGAAAGCCCACGGGTCTTCTCACAAGCAACCAATTTGCCGGGCCAACATACTGCTTTCTCCCTTTCCAGGCTGGAAAAGGAGCAGCAGAATTCCAGACCCCGGGCCTCTGTGGGCAGCTGAGCCCCAGGCCCCAGTTTCACTAAAGCAGCTGCCACCCCTTCCCGTTTCCCCCGCCGTCCCTGGCCTTTCTCCACAGGCTACAGAGACAGCTGCAGGCCAGGAGGTCCCGTGGGCACAGCCTGAAGTGGCCTGGACTGCCTGGACTCTCCAGGAAGCCTGGCCCAGGGGAGCGACCGGGGCGATTCCGGTGATGGCTTACCCATTGTTTCCGAGCGTGGTTCCTCCGCTTGAAGTACAAGATTAGCTTCTTCCGCATCGCCTGGTTTCTAAGCGGGAGGAAAACAGCACGTGGGGCAGGTCAGTAATGCAGGGCTCAGACAGACTGCCCTTCGCTGAGCTGTTTCCTAAGAGCAAGCCCTAAGTTTGCCCCGTTACTGGATCTCGGGGAGCTGAGAGACACCCGTAGCCCCCAGAGGGAGCCAGGACCTGCTAATGTGTGTCCTTCCTCTCCCCCAACGAGGTGCCCCCCCACATTTAGACCGAGCTAGTGTGCAGAAGAGGGGTTCCCGGGGGGGTGGGGTGTCGGTGCTTCCCATCCCCCCCTTGAGCTGCCACCCTCTGCCACACACGCCCAGGATCCCTTCTGGAAAACTAGCCACAAAGAAACATCCACAGACTCAGATAAGGAACGTGGGCCAGAGAGACCAAGACCCTGAGAGCTGTGGTCACCCAGAGACAGGTGTCCCCCAGCCGGCTCCAACCAAGCAGCGCACTCTGGCCTCCAGGCACCCCGACCTGTAGCAGGTGGAAGTCCCCTAGGTCGGGAGGCACAGGCGGGCAGCAGTCAGCAAGGCGGGACTCCTCAGGAGGCCCCCTTTCCCTCAGCCCCTCCCCACGGCTTCCCCACACAAGTGAGTGCTACAACCGATGCCTGGGTGGGCCTGGGGGGTCAGGCAAGGCCTCGGGAGCCTGGGGAGACCCAGAACTTGCTCACCCCGACCCAGGCATGTAGCGGCACCAGCTTCTCTGGGGAGGGGTGCTCTGACTTCCTCATGTTCCCAGCAGTATGCAAACCCCACAAAAAGCTTACAAACCATACCCCATCCAGCCTCCAGGAGGTTCCACGGCCCACCCAGGACCCCAACCTCAGGAAAAGGGCCAAGGTGGTGGGAATCCCCAGGCCCTGATGGACAGGCAAAGCTCCCCCAACACACGCCTCAGCGGGGCTAAAGGGGCTGGAAACAATCTGACACAGGTACCCCATGGAAAGTCACTCTCAGCCTCCAGGCCCCCACAGACAGACACCACCTCCTCAGAAGGCCCCACTGCCAGGCCCAGCTGTCCTCAGGTCTGCCACCATGCTTCTGTCCCCGGCCGAACAAGTGTCCCCCAACCCCCAGTGATGTCCATCAGGAAGATGGCATCCTCACTACCTGGCCTCAGGTTCAGGAACACTAACAAGCCTGCACGGCCCCTCTTAATTAGGAGGGAAAGGCCACAGTGAAAGTGTGGGCAGCATCCCCTTTCTGGAACCTCCCATGGACCCCAGCAGGGTTCCAAGCCCTGTCCACTCTCCACTTCCCCACAAGTGAACACCACGCCACTTCTAGGAGGGTCCGGGGGTGGGGAGGAAATCCCTGCCTCCTGGGGTCATTCTGGCCTCAAATTAGCCAGGGCCTCCCCACCAACACTGGCCTCCCCTGCCCTGTCCCCGACAGGGTGGCACTGGGGTCCTCAGTCACACAGGCTGAGACGAGAACACTTTGTTTCATGACGAGGTGTTTTAGCAACCTGAGAGGGCCTCCCAGCCTCAACATCCTTATCTGAAAAATGGGCACAATAACATCATGTTTTCATGTCCTCGGTCATTCAACAGATGTTTACTAAGAACCTACTATGTGCAGGCATTCTTCGAGGCACTGGCGACACAGCCTTGAGCACAGCAGAGTCCCCAGCCCTCATGGAGGTGATGCTTAGAGGGGCCACACAGACAATAAGCAAGATAATCCAGATAATCCTGGATTCAGAAACTTAAACAGGGTGGTGGGGCAGTGACTAGGCGGGAGGCGAGGGTGTAGCTATTTTAGATGCAGTGATGCAGAAAAGTCTCTCAGAGAGGGCCCCGGGCCGAGAACCAGATCGGCAGAAGGACCCAGCTGTGGAAAGAAGCGGAGGGAAGGGCACTCCAGGCAGAGGACTGCAAGTACAAAAGCCCCGAGGTGGGAACAAACTCTGAGTACTTCAAGGACAGTCAGAAGGCCCATGTGGCTGGAGAGCACGGAGGAGGGGCGGAGGGGGCGGGAGGCAGGAGAGGAGCAAGGCTGGCAGGGCTGGCTGTTCGAGGCCTTGGTTTGGGCAGAGTGAAGGGTCTGGGCTTTTAAAAAGACGGACAGAGCTAAGAAGGCCGAGAAGCAAGGACAGCCCAGAGCAGTGAGCCCGGGAGCTCCAAGGTCTTGTTCCTCACATGATTCTCCAACAACAAGAAAGCTATTTCTCTCAAAGGATAAGAAAAAAGAAAAGAAAAGAAAAAAATTAAAAGACCCCGCCTGTGCCACGGCCGGCCTGAGCTGGGAGACGCAGAGCAGCACGGTAAGTTACACCGGCACTCGACTGCACCCCAAAGGACAGAAAAAGTGTCCAGGAGGCCGCACAGATATAAATAAATGACTGAGTAAATAAATAACGAGAAGGAGCAAACGTTCCTTACAGAATTTCAATTAATAAGGGCACAAGGAAGGCGGGAAACGGACAAGCACCACGAGAACTCGTCAGCCGGGACCGCTGCAGAAGAGCCGCATGGGAACGGCATGAGAACTGGCCACACTTCGAGGAAAAACAGGACATTTGCGTAGCATCGAGGTCTCTTTCCCCAAAGAGTCTCTAGTCATTTGTGACTTATGTCCACAAATTTGGTGGTATTGTCCCGGCGGGAGGCGCAGACTGGATCTGTGACGTGCTCCTAAAGCACCGAGCACAGGGGGCAAGACAGCAGTGCAGGGGGGTGACAGCAGCCCTGAGGGGTCCCGATGGGAAGGGCGGCTCCTCACGTCTGTGGGGCTCTTCCCTCAAATCCACACCTGGCCCCTATGTGAGAAAGCACCAGGAAAACCCAAATCGAGGGACATTCTACCAAATCCCTGACCACAACTCTTCAAAACGGTCAGGAACATCAAGGGAAAATGGAGAAACTGTCACCTGGGTACCAGGGAGACATGAGGACAAAGTGCAAAATGGGAACCTGCAATCAGATCCCGCACCAGAAAACAGACATGAGTGGAAAAACTAGAAAAATCCAAAGAAAGTCTCTGGGTTGGCACAGAGCACTGTCCCACCGTCACTTCCTTAGTTCTGATGAGAGTAGCCTCACTTCTGTAAGATGTTCGTATTAGGGGACACTGGGTGGAGGATATAGAGGAAATTCTCTGTACTATCTTTGCCACTCTTCTGTAAATCCAGCTTAAAAAAAAAAAAAAGATTTCATTTATTTATTTATTTAGAGAAAAAGAGAGAGTGCGTGAGCAGACAGAGGGGCAAAGGGAGAGAATCCCAAGCAGGCTCCACGCTCAGCAGAGGGGGTCGATCTCTGAGACCATGACCTGAGCGGAAATCAAGAGTCGGATGCTTAACCGACTGAGCCACCTAGGTGCCCCTAAATCTTAAGCTATTTTAAAATAAATACTTAGAAAAAAAAAAAAAAAACAGGGTCATGATCTATGATGAAACGTCATAGTGAGACCAAATACAGTTTACTTTAGAGTTTGCAGGGGGCATGGTGTATGTGATGCATTGAAATGTGTCTCCCCCTCAATGATGCTGGGAGTCCCAACCCCCCGTACCCCAGAATACAACCCGATTTAAAAACCGGGTCTTTATAGAGGTCATCGAGTTAGCATGCGGTCATGAGGGTGGCATCCTTATAAAAAGGTGAAGCGCAGACTTGGAGCTGGACACACAGGCAGGATGACACGAGAAGACAGAGACAGGAGACAGTGGAGTGTCTACAAGCCAAGGGATGCCCAGGAAGCCAGCAAACACCAGAAGCTGGGAACGGCACGGAAGGCTCCTCCCCCGGAGAGACCAGGGCCCCGTCACCCTTTCATTCCCGACTGCTGGCCTCCAGAGTTGGGAGGGGCTAAGCTGCTGTGGTTTCCAGCCACTCGGTTTGGGGTAACCTGACCCTGTCACCCAAGAAGGTGGACACAGCCAAGGCCAGTCCTTTCCAGCAGCGGTGCCGTGGCTGCGCCCTGGGACGGACGCAGCGAGGACACAGGCTCTTGGGGGTGAGGTGACTCCCACAGCCACCGCTTCACCGCAGCCACTGCAGGGCAGTTCTCCCCGGCGGATCCGACTTTCCTTCCAAAGCAAGCACCGTGCCTGACGCCCAGAGGCAGCCACTGACTGCCAAAGAGGACAAATGTCGAGTCGGCAGGTTGCAAACGGGCACAGTCCACCCAGCAGAGCCAGCAGGTTAGAGCGTTGTGTTTGGACTACCGTGCTTTCTAAAAAATCTGAAGTTGCTGCCAGTACTGAAAACCAGAAGCTGTTGCGTAAAAAGCTGAACTTAAAGCTTCTTTTAAAAGATCAGGCAGTCTGGCACAGCCCCTCACGGCCACAGGCTGGGGACAGGCCCGACCACCCCTTTACAAGGATGATGAGCTCACCATTCCCATAGTCCCCGCCACTCCCTACCACCTCCCGCCAGCCCTCCCCAGTCTACCTTTCCTTCTCGGCCCCGTGGGCATGGATCTGGTTGCAATCCCCTAGACATCTGGCTTAGGGTGTCCACTTGCTCAACATTCTTCTGGCAAACATTTTTGGAGTGTTTATTTTGTCCCAAGAAATGTTTTGGTATTAGAGATGCAAATAGCTTACTGCAGACAAATCTTTTCTGCTGTGATTTTTTTTTCTGGCAAAAATAGGGAACACAGTCTCCAATAAGAGGGCTCTAGAAGGGCTGACAAACCAGAACATGACAGGTTTGCCAGTGGAGGCATTTATAGGGGTGCAAAGGATATCTGTCATCTCCTGGAGAAGTCAGAGTTTACAAAAGCACAACCTGTGAGGAAACACAGGCCTCATCATCAGGTGCTGAATCCAGGAGGAGATACGAAAACGAGGAGGGAGTGATAAGGGGCTGGAACCTCTGTGAAGATCCAAGAGAGTCTGGCCAGGCCCTGGGACCTACAGTGTTCTAAAACAGGAAAACTTGGGGGCAATCAGGGGAGGCTTCCCGGAAGTAGAGAGATTTGAGCTGAGGCTTGGGAGAAGCAGAGCAATAGGGTGGGCAGAGGGAAATGAGAGCACTGAGTTCCAGGGAAGCCAGGGTGATGGTGGATTTAGAGGGGGTGAGGAGGGGCGTTCAGGGACAGCCAGACCCCCAGCTGCTGGGGAAGAGTAAGACAGAGGAGGCCGGCCTGAGCGGGACTCTTAACACCTTGAAAAGAGCCTGTCTGACAGGGTGGCTGATGGTCTGAAACCTGCTTACAGACAGGCAAAGTGACTTGCCCAAGGCCACCAGGCTAGCAAGGGGCAGAGCCCCAACTGGAGGCCCAGGAGAGGTAACAGGGTGGGTGTGCAGATCCGGTGGGCCTAGGAGTTTGGCTGTATGACCCGAGCAAAGTTACTTAACATCTCTGAACCTCCAGAGCAAGCCCACAAAAACCTGTCATAGCAACCTGGATCCCAGGTGCCCTTCCCGCCTGCACAGCTCTAGGGCTGACGGCTGCAGTCAGCCAACCCCCAAGTGAGGCAGCAGGTGGGAAGAAGGCGGACATCAAGACAAGAAAAGCAGGGAGCGGAGAGACCACCAGGAACCAGCAGGCTTGCAGGCCCCAGGAAGGTTAAGAGGAGCAAGGGCAGGGCCCGGGTTGTAACACCAGAGGAGGGTGTGGAAGGGAAGGGCTCGGCCACGGCAGAGCACACAGGAGCAGCAGCTGTCCCTGGGCACCAACCCCAGACCCATTCAGGGAATGACAGGGGTCTTCGTGAAGGCGGTGAATTCCCCGGAGAGCTCTCCTGGCAGGTCCCTTCACGGAGGGTCCATTTAGTCCACCTCAGGTTGACTTGGCGCCTTCCCTTGCTTCCCAGAGCCTGAGACGTGGGGCTGAGATCCCACGGCAAGCACCCTGCAGAGCACGGGCAGCCGCCCCCACACCTCCCCACGACGCAGGTGGCGGAGGGAGAGCAGCAGAGGTGGGTACAGGTGACTTCGACACGTCTGAAATTGCCGGTGCAGCAGGAAGTCAAGCGTGAAATTAACTTTAACTGTGCAGCCCCACCGCGCACACACGGGGAAATTAAAGTGACAGGGTAAGGTCCTTGGGGAGGGGATAACCTCCCACCTGGCCCAGTGACAGCAGCAGGAGGGAGGGGGCCAGAATGGGTTGCGGAGGGAGGGGGGGCACCGTGGCAGTAGGGTGCCCCGCCCCCACCCCGATCTCTCATTGTCCTTATCAAGCTGTCACCCAATCACAGAATGTCAGGCCCCATCCACTCCTGTGTCCCCAGGGCCCAGAACAGTACCTAGCACACAGTGAGCGCTCAATAAATACTTGCTGGATGAACAGAGGACAGGAATACATGGATAAAATAGTAAGAAAAATCACAGAATGCTCCCCACGTGCCTGACACTGAGCTCGACACGTCAGGGACAGTAACTCACGGAATCCTCAGCAACCCTCAGAGGCAGGAGCTACTCTTATTCCCACCTCACAGATGGGGAAACCGAGGCAGTGAGAATAAGTGGCTAGCCACAGGGCCAGATGCTCATGGCCCTTAACTGGCCCCTCATCACCGGCATCCATCTCAAGTTTCACTGTCCCCACAGTTGCCCAGGCCCCCAACCTTTGCAGCGATGGGACTTCCCTGTCCCTGCCCCTCCACACCACACTCCTGGCCGCTCCCACAGCACCAAGGCCCGTCACTGCTTGCCTGGATGGCTATGGCTACCTCCACCAAGGTCTCCCAACCCCCAGTCCTTCCTCTCTGCAGCCACCAAAGTGAGCTCTGGAAGCAAAAACTCTACATATCACTTCCTGGCATAAACCTCATCACTGGCCTCCCTTCACACATAAATAATATGACCCGAACTCCTCATCAGCCCTGGGTGATCTGCCTGGCACCTTTCTCCCTCACCTACCCTGCGGGCCATGCTGGCCTTCTCTGGGATCTCACCAGCTCAGTCCAGCCCCGGGGCCTATGCACTGCCTGTTCTACCTGCCAGGGAGGCCCACATGGCGAGCTGCCACTCAGCCCCCAAGGGCCCCCCCTGCTGTCAGGTCCAGCCCTGATCCCCTGGCTAAAATCACCCTCCTTTCCTCTCCCACCACATCTGCCATCTGCACAGCTTTTTTTTTTTTTTTTTTTTTTTTGAGAGAGAGCACACACTGGGAGAGGGAGGGGAAGAGAGAGAATCTTAAGCAGGCTCTACGCCCAGCATGAAGCCTGACTTGGGACTCGATCCCATGAACCTGAGATCATGACCTGAGCCGAAATCAAGAGTCGGACACTTAACGACTGACTGAGCCACCCGGGCGCCCCTGCATCACAGTCTTTAAGTGAACGACTGCACTAACTTACTGATGCTCACACTGAAATAAAAAATACAGAGGTCACTAGGATTTTCATGGAAAACTAGGAACAAAATCAAAATTCTAAGGATAGATCAGTTCAAATAATTTGCTTACAGATATACTTTTCTAACATAAAATTCACCACTTACGTAAGATATCTTAAAATTATTCATCTCTACGTTTTAAACTTCAACGTGCCCATCTGTGATTTGGATCTGGAACACATTTCACCAGGCAGTCACCTACTTAGCCAGAATGTACTCGAGGAGACCAGAGCCATTCTCTGATGAAGACTGGGGGGTACAAAAATAGGGCACCGGTTTCAGTAAGTTTATAGCTTTATTATACTTAAACAGAGACGTGGCGGCATCTTACCTGCTAATATTATTCGTATAGGTGCCTTTCTCCTTTCTTGTTGGGATTTTACGGCTGTTTTTATAAAAGGAAATCATCCACATTATTCAGCTTCAAATATTACTCATTTTTTAGTGAACAAATTGTGTGAGATTTCAGTACAATGACATTACTACAAAAATTGTTATGCCAAGAGGGAAAACAGGACTAGGTGTACCAAAGCACAGGGAGCTTAAGACAGCTGTGTGCGCACAGCACTTGTCAACATCTTGTTCACTTGACTCACTTTCTGTCTCCACTGCCAGATAAAGCTTGATCAAAGCATGGGCCTTTGGTTTGTTCACAGCTGAATCCCCAGGTCCTAGAAGAGGGGCTGGCACATAGTAGGTGTTCAATAAATGAGTGTTGAGTGAATAAATGAATGAATGAGTGCTTCCAGCAGCCCAGCTCAGATGAAAACACCCCACCACTGAGCCCCAAACCAGCTGTGGCAGCCCTAAAAAGCCCCCCTTGCCCTCACCCACCCTCATCTCGGGCTCGCTCCCTCACCTCTAGCCCTGGCCCCTGGGAAGGCAGGTCCCAGGAACTTAGAAGGGACTGAGGTGGCCTGACGGGAAAAGTAACCTAGTTGAGTCAAGGGGGATCTGATGCCTGGGCAGTGGACATACCCACAAGGCCACACAAGAGCACAGGCCACAGCAGACAGGGAAATGCTAGCACTATCCCAGTGCTCCCCACACAGGCCACTCTGCACCCCTGCCAGCCACGGGAGGGGAGTGACTCGCCAGCAGTGCAGGTAAGGCATCCTTGGCAGGCGCTCCTGAGCACAAACGGGGCAACGACCTAACTGGCAACAAGAGATTTTCTAGGTTGCTCCATCAGACCCTGGGAGCTGCACGGGGGTGGCTGTTCGGGTCACCAGAGCTTGGACCAGTCATGCAAGTCCAGAAACTACAAATGAGACTTCCCTGTCAACTAGACCAACACCAGTAGATATTTTAAAACTACTGGGAAGTTTGGTCCGGGGATGGTGAGCTGACTACTACAACGTACAGCCCGCAAATCCACCCCAGGGAAACTTGGACAATTGGACCAGGCTGGACTGCCCACCGGACAAGCTAAGTACTGCCCTCTGAGGTCACACAAAAACATCTGCACCCTCTCCCAATGACGAACCTTGAACAGTTCTAACACACCCCGAAGACACTGCCTCTAACCCAACACCACCAAGTGCCCACGGCCGTATGTTCAAGGAGCAAGGTCTATAGCCCCTTTTACCTTTTGGACTCCTGGATAACAACATGAGGTACTATCCCCTCCTCAGCCAAGGAGGCTATGCTCCCATTAATGCATTCTTCCCCCCTCCCCCAAAGCCAACCCTCTTCTGGCAGCCACATTTCCAGTGCTTCCCTCCCAGCTTGAAGACAGGAAGCCACCAGCCTCCAGCCTCCAGCACAATCCTCTTGCCCCATTATGCCAGCTCCGCCCACACCAACTACATGTGGCACTTAATTGGTATTTCCTGACTCCTAGCCTCCACCTGGGAAAAGGCCCCATCATTGGGATACCATACTGGCCACCCGCAAAGCCTCCGGGTCTGGATTAGCGCTCACAGCTGCTCCACACTGGGCTATGCCACAGAGGGACCCCCTGAGCAGACCGTGGGACACTCCCAAATACGCTTATTACATCAAAGCTCAAACCACAGGCCCCACCTGCCCCAGCACCACCCCCCCCTCATCTTGAGCTCGCTTTCCAAGAACAGCTTCTGCCTGCTCAAAAGGGAGGAGGCCTCACAGCCCCCTACCTCGGTGTCTCCGGGGCTGTGCAGTGTCCTCAGCCACCCTCCCCAACTGAAGGTCTGCATCCCAGTACCTCACGGGGCCGTTCCTCTGCCCCTCACTGCCCCAGGCCTGCTCTGACCCCAGCCTCAGCCCTACATGGCCCAGAGTTCTTGCCCAAACTGCCCCCTCCTGCCCCTTCCTCTGGCACCTGGGCCTGCCTGGGAGCCCTTTTAGGAACTGAGAACCCACATCCCAGCCCAGATCTCTGAGGCCAGACAGCCTGTCCCCCTACCCGCCACGTGTCTGCACGGCTGCCCACGAGTACTCACATTTTGATGTTCTCATGATACTGCCTGGTGTCGGAGGGCTGGTTGTACAATGGCTGCAGAGGAAGAGAGAGGAAAGCACTTCAGAGCCCGGCCTGGGGGCCGCACAGCCGTCCCAGGCAACCTCAGCCCCAGAGCCCCAGGCCCCGGCTCCAGGGAGCTGTGTGCTGGGGTGGGACGTGGCCGCCGACAGGCATGAAACAGAACACAGGGACCCAGCCTGCAGCCCCAGCCGGGAACGGGCTGTAACCCTCCAGGCACGGCTGCGGGTGCCATGACACTGCTCCCCCCCCCACCCCGGCAAGGCCACCACGGCTCCTCTGCAGGGCACTGGGCAGTGCTAGCCTGAGCGTGCACGGCATCTGAGTGCAGCAGTGGTCTCGACAGGGAGAGCTGCTCAACTTCTCTGCGTCCAAACGACCGGAAGGCACCACGCTGCCCCCACTGCCTGGCAGAGGAGAAGGGCCAAATGCTGCCACAAGTCTGTGAGGGTGAGGGGAGGACAGGAAGGCTCGCGACAGCCAGGGACACGTAGCTGGGTGCACACGCTCTGGGAAGGAGCAACGAAAACACCTGTCAAGGAACAGAGTCCTGTATGCCCTACGGCCCCCACCCCTCCTGCAGATGCCCGAGAATGTTCGGGCACTGTGTCCTGCCAGGAGAGGACACCGCCATGCCCAGATGGCACGGCTCGTGACAACCATACATCAGAAGCAAGCTAAATGTCCCCCACCAGAAGGAAGAAGAGACACAGAAGGGCCCGTGTGCAGCAGGAATCGTACACAGTAGCCAGGAGGGCCCCGGGCCCACATTGGCGGCCAGTGTGTGCAAGGGGAAGCGGCTGCAGCCGGCCACCGCACATCTCCCTCCCAGGGGCAAGGCCTGGGTGCACAGCCCGGCTCTGCCACTCTCCAGCCACGTGTGTCTGGGTGAGTCACATAAGCCACCTCAGCCCCAGGTGCTCAACTGTAGATGGGGTTAAACTCAGAGTTCTTGTGACGATCAAACGAGGCAGTGCACACGGAGCTCTCAGCCCAGAACCTGGCGGGCAGAAATGCCCCAGAGCGTCCGCGTCTTTTCTGTCACCAACAGGGCACAAGGAAGTATTAATGACCCCAATTTTTCCTGCCTCCCGTATCCAGCCATGCCCTTGCTTTGGCCAATGAAACTTGCAAACTTAATGAAAGCAGAGGCTTGAAAATGCACCTCTGCATTTCTGCTTCCGCTCTTGTTCGCCGGCTCCCAGTGAGAGAACACGCCTGGACCGGCCTGCTGGAGTCCGAGAGGACACAGAGGACACAGAGTGCAGGAGTGCCATCCCAGCCAAGGCTGAGCGGGGGTGACCAGCCGACTGCCCAGATGAGCACTGAATCAACAGAACTGCTCGGCTGACTCCTACACTCATGGGAAACAGGAAACGGTGCTTGTTTCAAGCCACAAAATTTGGGGCTGGTTTGTTACGCAGCAGTGGCTGATACAATTATCCTCCCCATTTTATGGAGGAGAAAATCAAGTCCCTGAGAGGTTAAAATATGTGTCCACAACTGGTAGGAAATGAGCTACAACTAGAATTCCTGTCTCAACTTTGGCCCTGGAGGCAGAGGTCTGCTCTCTGTCTCCGCCTGTGCCCTCTCTGGGTGTCTTTGTGTGTGTGTTGTGTGTGAGAGAGACCCTCTCCT
Source organism: Ursus maritimus (assembly GCF_017311325.1). Classification (NCBI taxonomy): domain Eukaryota; kingdom Metazoa; phylum Chordata; class Mammalia; order Carnivora; family Ursidae; genus Ursus; species Ursus maritimus. The sequence continues at coordinate 24,791,587 of NW_024425897.1, forward strand.
TTGCATCCCCACACACACCCACACACACAGCAGGAGTCTCCCAGGGCACCCATGGATGACTGTGGTAGAAGAACCAGGTACAGAGCGTGAGGGGTCACGCAAGACAGGGGCAGCCTCAGGACAGGACCCCAGGGCAAATGAAAAGGGCACTAAGTCTCCGCCCGAGAACTTCTCCCTGGGCATAGGGCTGGAAACACCTCCTGACACCCACAAACATCCTGATAATCCCAGCCAATGGGGACCAATCACGAGCAGCAAGGCCACAGGGCCCAACCTGCTCCATCCCCAGGAGCAGGCCTCTTGCCCTCCACAGGCAGGGCAGGCTCCTCCAGGAGGGGCCTCCACTGCCAAGGCGGTCACGGGCCTAGGATGAGGCACTGCAGGCAGCCTCGACTGATGACAGCGTCACCTCTCTCCCGGCGTCCCTCAGATTCCCTCCATGAGAATTCACCACTGTGCTTGGCCAGTTCCAGGCTCCGAGCTCAGCCATCCCCCCAGGGACAGAGATGTCACCCCACGGCTGGTACAGGCCATCTCTCCCCACGCTGGGTCAGGCTGCCCTTCCGAGGTGCTCAGCTGGAAGCAGGGAGGTTTGAACCCCCCTCTGGGTTTGAACACGAGGACAACTGCAGAGCCCACGGTGAGACCCCCTGCAGAGTTTCTCAGCTGGGGGGGTGGGGAGGCAAGGCATTACTGCTGAAGGCTGATAGCACTCACCTGAGAACAGCAAGGGGCCCTACAAAGATTCCCCAGGCCAAATTTCAAAGCATTAAACATGCGTGTTTAACCCTGGGTGACTCTGCATTAGGTCCTTCCTGTTTCCACGCACCCATAAAACACAGGCCAGGTGGGAGTGGGCTTGGCCCACAGGTTCAGTTTCCAGGAATGAACAGACGCCCCAATTTAAGAGATGGCGCCTCCCTCACTGGCTGTGTGACCTCAGACACGTGTGGGCCACACTCTGGGCCTCAGTCTTCTCATCTGGGAAATGGGCACAGAGCAAATAGGAAATACTCTCAGGGCTTCCGAGGAGCCCAGGAAATGTCAGACTTGGTGACTGATTTGAGTTGTTTTGGTTTTAAAGCTGGCAAACAGCAATGTCTCCACAGCCTGAGGAGATCAGGAGGGCCCGAAGGAAAACACACAGAGACCCTAGGAGAGAGTGATGGACAGGGAGCAGGGACTATCTCTACGTAATGGGATAGACCAGAAAAGGGGAGATGGGCTTCTGAGAGCAGGGGTTGCAGCCAGCCTGTGCCCTGCCAAGCCCACCTTCACCTATGGCCACCTGCCCTGCTAGGTAAGGTGGCGACAGGGCAGCCTGGCCCTCGAGGCGGCTGTCAATGGTGCACCCTCTGACAGGAGGCACGGAGAACACTGTGGGGCTCGCTGACTCTAACCACAGGGGCTGTCCCCCAAGGGCATTCACTGAGCACTCTTCAAGGTAAACTGAGTCCTGGGAGGGAAGGAAGCGTCTGGGCCCAGAGCACCTGGGAGGCTGTTTGTTACCATGGTGACAGGCCCCGGGTCAGCCCCTTTGGAAGGCCAGAGTGGGATGGGGGCGGGAGGGGCCATGGTCCATCCTTGGCAGGTGCACTGCTGAGGGGAAGGCAGGGCCCAAGGGAGTCTCCCTGACACCTCTCTTGGCCACCTACAGGGGTTGCTGCAAAAGGCCAGGCAAGGCCTCCCTGTGTCCCAGGAGACAAGTCCCAATATGGTGGCCCCAAAGTGATCGCCTCACTTACACCTACAGTGGCCTTCCTCTGCCCCTCCCAACCTCTCAGTCTCCAGCCCCCATCAGGGGGACAAATGCCCAAGAAGGAAGCTCCGTCCCACAGGCGGAAGGCTAAGGTACCACTGGGAAGGCCCACCCTCCTGGCTGGCGGCCCTGGACCTGCCTCTTGCCCTCCCCCTGCCTCCATCACCTCCTCTAAAGATGGGGGCGCAGCCCGAATGACCTGGAGGGCAGACAGAGTGCGCAAAGCGGGGCACGTGCAAAGCTGCAAACACAAGGCTGGAAAGCAGAAATGACCAGGAAAGCAGAGCCGGTCTCCGGGAGAAGGAAGGGGGGGTCCCCTTCAGGCCTAACTCAGCCAGCTGGCAGGGTAGCCAAGAACAGCCAGAAACCCCAGGTGGACTGAGCTGCTAAGAAATGAAGTGTCAGCCCCGGCCCTCAACCCTCTGGTGACACCACGTTCTTAAAATAGCTCTTCTGAACAGGAAGGAAACCGATGACTCAAAGCCGCGGGGAGAGGGGGTGGGGGCTGCAGCGGCCCACACCCTCCCTTCAGCGCCCCTCCTCCAGGCCAGGCCTCGGATCCCCAATCCCCAATCCCCAGGGGCCTGGGATGGAGGGGAGGTGCACACTCAGACCAGCCCATGCTATTCTCCTGCTTTCCAATGCCAATTTCTCCTAGGCCCTGGCTGCCCTCCCAGCAAGGTCAGAGAGCACCCTTCCCTGTCCCTAAGGCCCAGCAGCCTCTCCCTGGGCTAAGTGCTCCCTGGCTGCAGATGACACAGACCACCAGGGAACTGCATGCCCCAGTGGTGCGGCCCAGTACTGGAGACCTGGGATCAGCAGCACCAGGCCCTTCAAGAAGGAGCCTGTGCACAGGGTACGCCTCCGAGCTGCCTCTCCTTGGAAGACACCTCCGGCCACTGGGGCCTTTTGGTGACCAAGACTGAGGGCAGACCCTGGCTGGCCACAACCCCACAAGCTCGGCAACCCCTCAAGCCTCATCCCTTGCTGTTGTGACCCTAGACAAGGCACTGCCCTCTCCAAGCCTCATCTAGAAAATGGACAGTGACCCCTCCACGAGGCGGGACACGAAGAAGGTACCCTGTCACTGTGAGTCCTCTCCACAGCCCCATTGAAGGCCACCAAGCCAAGAACCTGCCAACTTCGAGAGGCTCCAGGGACAGCCACACAGTCCACCAAACAGACACTCCAGACCTTGGCCTCCTGTGCCACCAGCCTTGAAGGAGTCTCCGTTCTGACACCCCCAAGCAGGGGACAATCCCCTCACCCTAGGAAGACCCAGAAAAGAATCACTGGGACTATGAGCCCAGCAGATGCCCTGCCCTACTCACAGGGAGGCTGACACTGCTTCCCTGAGAACTTAGCTCAGGGAGAGGCTGCTGGGCCTCAGGGACAGGCATGGGTGTGCTCTGGCCTTGCTGGGAGGGCAACCTGGCCCTGGGCATTCCTCAGGCATCCAGACACAGCACCCTCCACCCACTCCCCCCACTCATCAGGTCAGGAGAGGGTAGAGGGAGAGCCATCAGGTCTGGAAATGGTTGGCTACCACCTCTGGTCCTGCCATCCCGTTGGCAAGAGGGGAAACCAAGGCAGGAAGCAACTTACTGGTGGGAATGGAAAATGGTACACAGCTTGTGAAAACGTCTGGCAAATCCTCAAGAGGCTACACGTAGAGTGACCGTGACCCACCAATTCCAGTCCCACGTGTATGCCCAAGAGCAACGCAAACCTGCCCGCACGGAGACTCGTACGGTCATGTTCATGGCCACTTTATGAATGCCGGCCCTCATGTCTGTCAGTGCCTAAGTGGGTAAACAGATGTGATCTAGCCACACAATGGAATATTATTCAGCCCTAAAGAAGAATGAAGTCCCGACACACGCTACAACACGGACGAACCTTGAGGATGTTATACTGAGTCAAAGAAGCCAGTCACAAGAGGCCACATAGTGTATGAGTCCATTGATACGAACTCTCCAGCAGGCAAGTCCACAGAGACAGAAAGTAAATGAGTGGTGGGAGGAGGGGGGAGGGAAGGGATGGAAAGATAAGGAGGTGATAGTTAAGGACACGGAGTTCTTTTTGAGATGGTGAAATGTTCTAAAGTTGATTGTGGAGATGTCGCCCACATGAATATACTAAAAAGTACTTAACTGTACACATTAAATGGATCAATTGTATAGCATGTGAATTATATCTCAATAAAGCTACTTAAAAAAAAAAGAGGGGGCGCCTGGGTAGTGCAGCGGTTAAGCGTCTGCCTTCGGCTCAGGGCGTGATCCCAGCGTTCTGGGTTCGAGCCCCACATCAGGCTCCTCCACTAGGAGCCTGCTTCTTCCTCTCCCACTCCCCCTGCTTGTGTTCCCTCTCTCACTGGCTGTCTCTGTCAAATAAATAAATAAAATCTTTAAAAAAAAAAAAAAAAAAAAAAGAGGGTCTTAGAGACATCCCAGAAATCATGCCCAACAGGGAAAGCAAGCCCCAGGAGCGGGGCCTGTTGCCCATCCCAGAGGGGTGTGAGGCCCTGCCCCTGAGCCCTAGGAGCCCCCCGCCGCCAGCCTGGCTCTGCCTTCTGAGAGGACCTGGGGCCGCGCCCTGCTTCACCCTGGCCGGAGCACATGGACTCCAGGCTGGGGCGCAGCTGTCACTGAGGAAACAACTCCACGGGCAAACAGCTCAACCCGCCTAAGTGTTCACAACCGCAGGGTGCTGACGACAGGACAAGACGGCACTAAGTGAGCCTTAACAGTGCATCATTTCCCACTGCCTCCCCAAAGTTCCCGGTCCTCCCATTTCACAGAAAAGGAAACCGAGTCCTCTTCTCAAGGCCACTCAGCAAACACACGGTGAGCGGAGTTTAAAATTAGGCTCCAAATGCACGAGACTTGATTACATAGGAGCACGTGCACAACCCCCCCAGACGTGCCACATGCACAGAGCCGGTCACAGCCATCCTGTGTGTGTCCCTACAACCTGCCCCACAGCTCCACGCCAACGTGCCCAGTGGGACACTGCCTGGTCCCGGGCAGGTGGGGCTCTGATCATTTCTCCTGGGGCTGAGGCTTCCCATCAGCCGGGAGTTTCCATGTTCCCTCGATTTACGTCTCTAGTGACACATAAAGGTGACGGGGTGCCTGAGGGAGAAGAGGCCTGGGGTCTGCTTCCCAGCTCTGCAGCTGACACGCCATCTTCCCATCAGTAAAACGCCACTGACAACAGTAATATGAATAAGGAAGAATGACTAACGCTCAGCATGTACTGTCCATTAAGCACTGTGTTCAGTGCTTTCCAAAAATTTATATGGTTAATCCTCACTACAACCCAATGGGATATATGCAATTATTCCCATCCTACAGATGAGGAAACTGAGGAACAGAGAGGTTAAGAGAACTGCTTAGGTCCACACAGCCAGTGGAGTTGCAAAGATCATCTGGCCCAGAGTATGGGCCTCCCATGCTAAGTCAGTCCAACTGCGTTGGCCTTCACTGTGTCCTGACTGCAAGAGAGCCAGCTCCCCATCCCCCTGCCCCCAGCACAGCAGGCCCACCCACCCGCCCACTATCGGCCAGTCCCTCTTATCAGAAGGGTGTACTTCCTGCCTCCTCCAGAGGACAGGGCAGCCTTGGCAACAGCCAACTTCCTCCTTCCCCTCCACGCCCACCTGTTGCCCTGCCCACCTCTCCAGCCACCCCCCGCCCAGAGCTGCCCACCCTGTCCCCTAGCTCACCAGCTCCACCTGAGGCCCCAGGCCTTCCAGAATCCGATGTGCAGCTTCGGCCTTCTTCTGCAGGGTGACAGAGAGGAGGAGAAATTAAAAAAAAAAAAAAAAAAAAAAAAAAAA
>NW_024425897.1:24797196-24885215 GCF_017311325.1 Ursus maritimus
AAAAAAAAAAAAAAAAAAAAAAAAAAACAGAACAGATTATAAATAGAGGCGTCCGGAACAGCAGGCAGCTGCCCAGCCCAGCAGCCAATCCACGGCCATGGAGCAGGGGGCGCAGGGCCCCCTGCAAGCCCTCCCCAGGCTGGAAACAAACACAGGGGCCTCAATACCCCCGCAGCAGCCCTGGCAAGCCCGCCAAGTTTCGATTCTAACAAACACACGGTGTTCTCCGTGGCCTGCCCCCCCCCAAACCCTCAGGCCCACGTCCCCCGGGGCCCAGTGCTGCGGGCACAGCTCCGTGCCAGCGCGCCACTCTGCCAGGCCCGAGATGCCTGCCTCCGCCTGGAAGCTGGCTGGTGTCTGCAATTACCTAGATACCCTTTCTAGGATTCTTGTATTTCACAATCATGTGACTATTTCTGAGCTGCCCGGGGGCCTCCCCGCCTCCCTCCCCACTCACAACCCGGGACTTATTAGGAAAACAGGAACATGTGGCAGAAAGTGCTCAGTGGCTGTGAATGCAGCAGGCTGGACCTCCGGGCCCGGCCATAAAGGCGGACATTGTGCCTCCGCCAGACCCCGTGGGCCCCCAGCCTGGGACCACCAGGGCCTGCTCTCAGGAGGCCCAGGGGATGGCCTGGGGCCAGCCGGGGGAAGGGGTGGACAGAGAGCTGTGGACGGTGGCTTTAGCAGGGTTGCTGTCGGATCTGGACCACCGTGTGTGATGGAAAGCAGGGTGCCCACAGTGTGCACGGGGGGGACCTGATCTTCCTGTGACCCAGGAAAGGCTGGGTGCTCTGGAGTCAGCCAAACTCAGGGAGACCATCTAGGATCTGCAAGGAGCCGGGACAACAGGCCAAGCAAGTCACCATGAATGACCCCCAAATCCAGACCCACTAAAATGGGGTGCTCCCAGAGTCCTGAGAAGCGTGGCTGCCAAAAGAGAATTCGAGGCCCCGGCTCCTGGTGTCACGGTGGGGAGGAGGAGTGCCAAAAGCCAACCCACTCCCCCTCACTTCACCCCCAGTGATAGGCAGTGGGCATGTAGGTGGGCTCAAGCTGGCACCTCAAACGAGCTCCGCCTAGAGCCCTGGGCCCAGCCCACCCAAGACCAAGCCATGCTCTCGGCCCCCTTCGTGCAGAGCCAAAACCCCGAGACCAGCAGCCTCAGCGTGTGGCAGGGGGCCAAAACATCAGGGGACAAATCAGTACTATAACGACTGCCATTTTACCAAGGACCTACTATGGGCCAAGCATGGAACACAGAGCATGCGTTAATATTCATATCACACAAACACAATGTGAGGTGGACACAAGACATGTCCCCATTTAACAGACCTGAGCCACAGAAAAATGACACAAGGAAAAAGTCCTGCTGATCTCCAGGCTCCAAGAAGAAAGAAAGACAAGGGCCAGATCCCATGAGGGCCTCCCCTGGCCTTGGGACCGGCACCGTCCTGCCCCGGGCACACCACAAACAAGACAGTGTCCCCATGGGGCTGAAGACGGGGGAACTCCTGAGCCAGGTCAAGTGAAGGGATGGGGTGGAGAGGGGACAGGGCAGCTACCCAAACATTTCCTGAGCACCCACTCTACTGAGCACTGGGGCAAAACACGGAATGAATGAGGCCCAGCCTCTGCCTGCAATACCCCCAAGTCTAACGAGCAGCTGGTCAAGAGCAGTGACGGCAGACGAGTACGTGCAACAGAGAAGGTACGTGCGGTGGGCACGCACAGCATCAAGCAGGGCTCGCGTCTCTCCAGAAAGGTAACAGGTGCGATACATAAGGTGGGTTTTGAGAGATGAATAGGAGTTTCTGTGGGGGGTCAGTGGGAACAGCCCATTTAGATAAGAGATGTCAAACACTGGAAGGGTTTGGCTGGGTAAGCATAAGCATGGGTCTTGGATCTGGACACAAGGCCCATGGTGGGGGCTCCAGAAGCCTGTGTCCTACGAACCATACCAGACTGCATCTTCAACCACATCGTCACTCTCAGGAACATGGGCACCCAGAGAGGGGGCTTCCTGCAGCCCCTGGAGAAGAGAGCAGGGAGGAGGCCCCTTCCCCACCTGCCAAAGCCACAGGGAACGCAGGAGACGGGGTGCCCCGAGCAGTCAGCTCGCCAGCACACGCCTGGTGCTAGAGTGCCTCTGCTCCTAACACTTCCCCAGGCTCCACTCCTCAGCCCTCAGCAACCCTGCAGCCTTTTAAGATGCACCTCAATTTCCAAAGATGGTACCCCCCCCTTTACCCACTGATACCTGTCCTGAAATGACCCCAAAGACGCCACAGCGCTGGCAGGGCTGGACAGCGTGGTGCCCCACAGCAAGGCAGGCGGAGCCAGCTGGCCCAGGTTCAAGTCTGCTTACTAACTGCGTGGACTTGGGCAAGTCCCTCCACCTCCCCGAGCCCCAGCTTCCTCCTCTAGAGGACGGGGGACCAGAGCACCGCCTCAGGCAGCTGTAACGCTCTAAATCAGGAGCCGACACACAGTAGGTGCTATGTAAGGGCTGGCTATCGCTAGTACTGTGGTTGACAATAAGCACCAGGCCACGGCTCCCGCTAGGGGCCCCTATGCGGGCCAGGCCCTCTACTGCGTCCCGCACATGCCCATGTGTTTGGATGCCTGCAAGAACCCTGTTCAGAAGGTTCTAGCATTAGCCCATTTACACACAAGGAAGCTGAGGTTTGGGTCATGCACCCCAGCTGAAGGATGCGGCTTGAGTGGCAGGAAGAAGATGGCCTCCCGCAGGCTCACCTCCTCACGCCTCCCTGGGGGCATCTCCTTTTCTCATTCCACCACCCTGCTGCTCCTGCTTCGTCCCCACCCCCACCCCCACCCCCACCCCACTTCTCTGGCTCAGCCTAAAGGGGTGAAGTGGGAGAAATCTGCTTGTCAGTTCATGGGGAGCAGGGGGGGTGTCCTGACTATCGGGCCTCTCCCCCACACAGGCAGGGCTTTCTCGCCACGTCTCTCCACCAGGGACAACCTGTCCACCAGGGCAACATCTGGGAGCCAGCTCTGCTCTAAGCCTCAGCAAGCCACCCCACCTATCCGGGCCTCGGTCTCCCCATCTGCACGATGGCCACACTCACCCAAGCTACCAAACCCCAGGACTTTTACAAGGACATTCTGCAAGGCACAAAGTGATGTGCATGCTGTCACCTCCCTCTTAACACCCCCTTCAAGTGGAGGGCGCCCCTCCTCCCCACACGAAGCACGTCTGGGAATACAGGTGCGGGCCACGGGGTCAGCCCTGCACCGGAAACTCGCTCGCCCTCTCACCTGACGGCTTCTTGCCACCTGGAGAACCAAAGCCAAATGCCTCAGAGGGTCCAGGGGCCCCCATTGCGCCTGGCCTTTGGGAAGCCAGTGCCAGGGGGTGCCTGGCTCAGCTCCCAGAGGGCAACCCCAGGAGCTCATGCCGACAGGAAGGGAGGAGCAGGGGGTCTCACCTGGCACTGGGGGGCGGGCTGGGGTCTCTCATTCAAGAGACCACACTCCTGCAGGGGACCCTATGGTCCAGGCGGCCAGACCTCCCAGTGGCCAGAGAGCCTGGGGGCTGTGCTGGGCCATGAAACCCCACGGTCACCTGCACACACAGGAAGGTGCACAGGCCCCATGGACCTGCGGGACCAAGTACCATGCCTACATCTATAAAGGCATGAACGTCTACAGCTGCGTGCCACCCAAGCTGACTCACATACACACACCCGCATTCACATACACGTGCACCAAGGTGCGCCCAGGCCTACGGGTGGACCCAAGTGGACACACGCATATCCATGAAGTATAAACACAAACAACCACATACGTGCCCAAGCATGCCAATCCACATACACATCTGCACGTGTCACACAGCTAACAAGTGTGCCTACAAACGCAAGGGTGTCTAAGTACACAAATAACCACAGGTGTGCCCCACATGTGCTCACACACACACACACACACGTGCATTCACATACGTGCACCGTCATCCACAGGTCCGCTCAGACACATGTACACACATGTGCATGGACGTATGAATGCATGACTGCCACATGCTCCGTGCATGCACACGTCACAGATACACGTAGCCATCAAACGGTCCACATGCATACGCACATAAACACATACGTGTGGTGCATAAACACACGTGTGCTCCAAACAAGCTCGCACATATGCACTTGTATGTGCATACGCATGACCACAGCTATCCAGTGAAATGTGTATCCCCTCCCCAAACACACACACACACACACACACACACACACACACACCCCTCTCCTCTTGGACAGGGGCTCCAGGCCCTCACCCTGGCGGGCCCCCCCTTGCCAGTCCCCACCACTGATCCCCCATTCCAGCTCCTCAGCTGCCTACTCTGGACTGAGCTCCAGGCCTCAACCTCTCCGTCTGCAGAACAGGGAGGCAGCACGCATGCACCCACCTACCCAGAAAGTCCAAAACCCCAGCATCCCATCCCAGGCCACGGCACCCTCCCCTCCACATGGTGTCTACCTGCCAAGCACCGCAGCGATTCAGGGAAGCAGGACCCCAAAAGTTCAGTGCACTCTCTGCACGTGGGGCCTGAAGACGCAGCCCAGAACTTTCTAGGTGTGTGAAGAGGGAGATACAGTGGGGAAGGCAGAATTCGCGTTAACAAGTTCATCAGGCCAACATGCACTATGTGCAGAAGATGAACTCTGGAGGCACCCTGGACCCTAGGAGTAGTTAAGATGGCCAGTCACGGAGGCCCAGGGAGGAGCCCAGTGCAGGTGCCAGGGCTGCAGGACTGGACCAGAGCCACTGCTCTGAAAGCCCCGAATTACAGCTCAGGGTGGGCCGGGGAGTCTGAAGCTGGGCATTGCAGTGCCTAGACCCCCAAAACACTCTATAAAGTGCTTCATGGTCTCAGCTACCAACACTGCTACTAGTGTTACTCATGACGGTATTTGTCGTCTTGTCCTGCTAATGTGCCCTAATCACTTGCTACATTTATTTTCTCATTTCTAAGTAGGCTCTATGCCCATCGTGGGACTTGAGCTCGTGACTCCGAGATCCAGAGTCAAATGCTCGGCCGACTGCGCCAGGCAGGCGCCCTAATTACGTTATATGAAAACCTTACTAAGGGCGCCTGGGTGGCTCAGTCAGTTAAGCATCCAACTCTTGGTGTCAGCTCAGGTCACCATCTCAGGGTCCTGAGATCAAGCCCCGAATCAGGCTCCATGCTGAGCACGGAGTCTACTGAAGACTCTCTCTCCCTCTGACCCTCCCCCACCAACGCGCGTATGCTCTCACGCTCTCTCAAATAAATAAATCCTTAAAAACCCGAAAACAAAGCAAAATCCTTACTCATAAGATACTCAAAATGTAAGACAAAAGACGATGTAGATCTTACTCTCTGATTCCCTCATCACTCAGCAATGCACAAATAACCACAGGTGTGCCCCACACGGCCTGCTGCACACATGTGCACTCACACACATGCACACGTATGAGTGTGGACACGCTCTGCGCCCATACGTGCAGCCTCATCACCGCCGGGTAGTCCTCTGCATTGGAAGGACCTTTCTGGCCTGTCCCACCAGTGCCCATGTTTGCAGACCTAGCCCAAGCCCTGCCTCCCCCAGGAAGTCTACCTCAAATGCCCACCGCCCAGGATGCCTACAGAGTCAGCATCATCGACAGGAGCCTTCAGGAGTGTTGCACGTGTTTGTTTTACCCAAACCCATGCACGCTCGTAGACCCACCAGGCCGCCACCTCCCGCCCCTCACACACTCCCTTTGAAGATCAAATGAGACCCTGCCCCTCTCTGAGCCTTTGCCTGTGCTGGGACCCCTCCCCACCAGAATGCCCTCCTCCTCAGGGGTGACGGCTCACCCACTGCTTCCAAGAAGCCTTGCCCAATCCCCACCCACCCCCCCCATGCCTGCCCCCAGGGGACCTGCAGAGACTCTGCCTCCTGTTCAGCCATCTGTGTGCACCTGCCCGGCCCCGCCCACAGAGGCAGCTCCTGGGAGGCAGGAAAAGCCTTGCTCAGCTGGCTCCCACCGCGCGTGCTGGGCACCTCATCCATGTGCCCCGAATGGATAATGAGCCAGAGTCCAACATGCAGAAAAGCCAGACAGGCCCTGCCCGGCAGGGAAGCTGCGTTTTCCAGCCAGCAAGGCATTTAGAGACAGACCCTTGTCATCCACCTCTCAGAGAAACCAGCAGGGAAGGAAGGAGGATTAAAATTTAATCCTATTGATCCCCCAAGGGGCGGTAAGTTCTGGCTGCTCCTGCCAAAGGCAGCTGAGGGGCTTCCTGCCCACCCAGCCTCCAGGCCCTGAGGCTCAGCCTGCATGGAGGGACCCCCCCTCCATACTAACCTCCACTGGCGCCAGGGACCAATCCCAGCACCCCCAAAACCACAGGGCTCTTCCAGGGGAAAGAGTCTCCCCTCCTTTCTGCCATCCTTCATTTATTCAAAAAATGTTTACTGAGTACCTACTATGTGCCAGGCACTGTTCCAGGGGCTGGCGATACAGCTGGGAAACAGACACAAAGATCCTTGCTCTCACAGAAGTTCTGTTTACAATAAACAGAATAAATAATAAAATGTGAATCATGTCCAGTGGAGTGGGAACAAGGGCAAAAGAGAAAATTAAAGCCAGGAAGAGGAGAAACATCCCTTGAAGGGTTTTCAGGATTAAATGGAGGATCAAAACAGGCCGTGCTGAAAAGGGGACATTAGAGCAAAGAGGTGAAGGAGCAAGTAAGCGAGCCCAGTGAGAAAAAGAAGCTCCAGCCAGAGGGCACAGCCAGTGCAAAGGTCCTGAGGTAGAAGAACAAACGCCAGCAAGACTGGGGCAGAGGGAGGGTGTAAATACAGAACAAGGGAAATTCAGGGACAATGAGGGATAAAATCCTTGGATCAACAGTGTGCCCATATGTGGTGACTTGTTGGTGTGATTATGTCTCCCCCACCAGAGAATCAGAGCAAGTGGGCCAAGGTCACTGCTGCGCCCCACTGCCTGGAACAGAGTAAGTGCTCAACTACACGGCTGCTGAATGGATGAATAAACAAATGAAGAGGAGGATGAGTGTCATGCCCCCAGGGAACCTGAATTTACCTGGCAGGGGCCTGTTCTCAGCATCCCCAGAAGAGGGTTCGAGTCCTAACTCGCCACTCACTAGCTATGAGGCCGCAGGGAAGTTGCCAGAGCTTCAGTTTAATCTAACCCAGCCACTCCTACACCATCGGGACACCATCAGAATGAAATCCGAGGAAATGGGCTCAAAGCCCCCAGCCTGCAGTGCTGGGGCACAAAGGACAATGACAGCACTCTGGGACCCCAACGTGGTAATCACCAGCCCGGGGTTGGGGGGCACAGGCTGCATGTGCCTGGCCAGCCTCCTCTTCTCTTGGGAGAGTCCCCCTCCCTCTGTCTAGTCCCGGGGCGGGGGAACGACACTGGGGACAGCACCCCAGTCTCCGACGGTGGGCCTGAGACCCAGCCCTGACCAATCAGTGGAGTCGGACCCCTACCACCACCACCCCTGGGGCCTGGGACATGCTGAGAAATGAGCATGTGACTCCAGCCAGTCACCAACCCTACACCAACCCTGCAACTGTTTCCCCTCTGCCCTGGGAGGTGGGTGGGCCTAAGGCGGCAGCAGCTTTTCCATGTCCTGGGGAACGCTGCCTGAGAATGCCATCGGCACCGAGAGAGCAGGGATGCGGACGGAGAGCTCCCAAAATCTTCATCTGAGTGCCTGGATCCACCCATGCCTGAAGTAACTAACACCAACTTTCATTATAAGATTCAATAACCCCTCTTCAGCCTCAGCCAGTTTGAGCTGAGTTTCTATCTCTTGAATCCAAGAGTCTTGACTTACTGGACCTTCCTGGTCAAGCACTTTACAGTTTACAAAGCCCTTCTTCCAGCCATCTCTGCCATTTCAACCCTGTGACTTCAAGAATATGGCCAGGACTCAGAGCAACCAAACACCTGAGACTAAAATAAACCACCCAGCTCATCCGGGCGTAGGCTGGCCTGGAATCCAAGCCCCCTTCTCCTCCCCCCATCTGCCCACTCACACAGAAGCTGCCGAAAATCTGGACGGAAGGAGATGGGAATTCTGGCACAGAGACCATCCTGAGTAAGAACTGGAAGGGGTTGTCTTAACTGCTCTTGGGGGAGGGGGAGGGGGAGTGCTGAGGCCAAGGAACCAAAGACCAATCTGCTCTGCAGCCACGGCTCTTTGGGGAAAACCTGGTGAGACCTGAAGGACAAAGCCCAGGGAAAGGCGGGCCAGTCGCAGGGCTGGGAAGAGGAGCGAGTTTCCCACAGGGGGCACCAAAGGCCTGTGCCTTCGAGCTCACCTGGCTGGGGAGGGCTGGGGGCTGCAGCCTGCTGGAGTCTGCCAGCCCCAACAGGCTGAGCAATGACGAGGACCAAGGGCACCGTGATGACATCCTGGGCAAAAGCCAGCAACCTGCCTCCACAGCTGCTGGAGGGAAGCGTGCCTGCTCTCTCACCCAAAGGTCAGGGAGGGTAGGCAGAGGGGCTGTCTGGGGCGACAGCCGGGAGCCCTGCCCTTGTCCCCTCCACCACAGGCTCCTGGAGTCAGCTCAACCCCGGCTCCAATTCCCAGCCTCAACGATCACTTGCTGTGCAAGCTCAGGTAGCTCACCTTCCCTCTTGGAGCCTCGGTTTCTTTATGAGTAAAATGAAGAGAACAACAGTGCCTGTTTCACACAAGTAGGGAGAGAATTACGTGGAATCACACACCACGTAGGCAATACCCAGGAAAGAACACTGGCAGTAGTCACCGCACCAGTGAGCACTTGCTCCGTGCCAGGCATTGTTCTGAGGGCATTCCACGATGAACTCATTTCATTCCCACGCCACCGTGCAAGGGAGGTGCTATAATTACCATCACTCTGCAGGTGAGTCATGGGGAGGTTTCAGCAAGTTGCCCGAGGTCGCAGAGCCAGGGAGTCGTAAAGACGGGATGTGAACCCAGGGCATCAAAAGCATATGTGGCTTTAGCATATGTGACCCGTTGGCTCTCTTACCGTCAGGGTCGTTATTAGTGTTACTCAGGGTGGGGGCTAGGGTTTGAGAGGGTGACCAGCCCCACAAGGTCCAGCACGTAGCTCTAGGCCCCCAGCGGGCTCAGTCTCACCCCGCATCTATTGCCGCCTCAAGAGGTGGAAGCATTGCCAAACCGACTGATCAGTAAGTCCCTATCTGCAGCTGCAGTAACGGGCTCCAGAAGCTACCAGGCCTCCGCAACCCCCAGCCCCCACCTGGGCTCTGAGCACTGCTCCAGCAGCCAGGGGCAGATCCTACAGCAGAGACCGCTGGGAAGGATAGCCAGGACCCCTGACAGGTAGGGGGACCAGAGGAGACAAGGCAGGGAGAAGAGGTCCCCCATCTGTCACACTTCACTATGGGACTTCAGACAAGGAACAGTCCATTTGTGGGGACAGATGTTTCCTCACCTGTCAAATATGGGAGGGGACTCACACCCACAGGCCCTGAGCACATTTGCCAAGAGTCCACTATGAATCATGGAAGCTGAGCTCTCAGGGGCTTGATTAGGATAACAACAAGCTCCCCACCTCTACAGACACCAGGTTCCACTTCAGGGCACCCCTGGAGACACTCTGCTCTGGTCCTCTAAGTCACCAAGACCGAGCCCCCTCCAATCAGCCAGCACCTGCCCTCCAGATCTCTAGGAGCCCCCACAGCCGGCTACAGACCCTGTGTTCAACCATGCCAAAGCCCCTTCCAAGGCTATATGTCAGCAGAGGCCAGTGCTCATGATCTCGGACCTGATGGCCCACAAGTTCAAGTCCCAAGTCCACCACTTTCTAGCTGTGTAGCTTTGGACAAGTCTCACCTAACCTCTCTGGGCCTCAGTTTCTCCCTGTGTTAAATGGAAACAATTACTGCACCTACCCTCCTGCTATGTAAAGAACCTGGCCCATTGCCTGAAAAGGTTTGCTGTTACTATTGTTAATAATAATAATAATAATAATAATAATAATAATAATAATACTGTTTGCTGTTACTGCTAATAACAATAATAATAGTACCACTGTCTTCTGCATTACAGGAATTTCTTTTGTGCGAGTTCCAAACTGATCGCCCAGTCCTTCCCACCCCAACCTTCCAATCAACCAGCCCTGAGGCTCTCCTACAACTTGACTCCTACACTGCCCCCTTACATCCCACAGGCCAGCCACAGTCCACGCCCATCAGCACGCTTGAGCAGAACAGCCACAGCCACACCAAGATGGGCTGCCCCCTCCTGTTCCTGCTCCCAAACCCTGGGGTCTGTGCACACATGGGCGATCACAGAGGTCCCCATTTCTCATATGGGAATGCTGAGGCCCAGGGAGAAAGCCAGTCCTTCCCGGCAACAGCTGCAACACCTGGCAGCCAGCCCAGGGCCAGCGAGGGAACAGGGAGTGAGGGCTCTCCAGGCCAGGGTGGGGCATACCCGGTTCTCGTCGTAGATGATCTGCACCAGGCTGCGATGCTTCGACTCGATGGGCGGCGGCGACACGGGTTTCTCGGGCTCTGGGGGCTTGGCGGCCTCCTCCTCCAGCTGTTGCTGTGGGAAGGGTGAGAGTGCAGTGGTGAGCACCCTGGAGGGCGGAAGGCGGGATACGGCACCCCCATGGTGGAGGGGCGGCCCCGCGTAGCCCAGCAAGCTCAGTGGACTCGCACAGGAAATCAGGCTGCTAACCATTTCCTCTGAGTCACCAGGGGACCCCAAGCCCTGGAGAGGCCCCCGCTGGGCGGGGAAGGGCCCACTGCAGGCTCTCCACGGTGCAGCCAGCCTTCCTGGGTTCGAATCCCACTTTGGCCACTCATGAGCTAGGTGAGCGAAAGCAAAGGACCGAGCCGTGCTGTGCAGCCGTTTCCTGGTCTGTGAAATGGGGCTTATCACCAAGCCTCCCAGGCAAGCTGGTCCATGTACAGCACGGCTGGGGGCTCGCTAAAAGCCGGCGGCTAACCTCCTCTTCATCATTACCAGAACCATTTCCATCGGGGAAGGCTGTGTGGATGCTGCAGCCCAACTGTGTGGACTGGAACCCTAGTTCAAGTACTTCCTTGCCCTCTACGTGGGAAATGCCTAAATGTCTCTGGGCTTCATTCTCCTCATCTGGAGACTAGGGATAATTAAAGCCTGCACCGTGCAGGGCAGGTACGAGGGTTTGATGTGCGGGGGCAGGCAACGCACGCAGCACCAAGCAAGCACGTCCTCATGCTCATCTGCCTGGTGCTCTTCGGGCTGGACCCTCCTCCTCCGAACACCGTAGGGCAGCCCTTCACGCCCTATCCACCTTCTCCCGGTAAGGGAAAGTAAAGACACTGGTCCGTGGTCACAGAAGGCCAATGCACACAGAAGGGTGTGTGCAATCTGAGAGGAGATCCGGAGTCAGAACAGAACACCATTTCTGCTCATAATGCCCAGCCTACCCAAGACCATGGACCATGGAGCAAAGCAATATAAACTCAAAAAGGCGGCCAAGACAAGAGCAATGCAGAAGGAGCCAGAAAATCCAGTCCTGGCTTCTGCGGGCACCCAGGCCTGGCTGGTAGAGCCAAGCTGCCTCAGTCCCACAGTGACCCCTGGAGGCAGCTTCCAGAAGGGCAGCCAATATCTGGCAAAACATGGAAATCCACTCCCCAGAAAGCGCAAAAAAAAAAAAAAAAGCAGCGAAGAAGTGGAAGCAGCACACAGCCAGGAAGGAGATTCTCTCCGATCCGTGAAGGCGGCCCTCCCTGAGGCGCCAAGGAGAAATACCACCTGAGACGCACAGAGACCCTGGCGACACACAGCTCCACCGGAGCCGGATGCAAACCTCACTCCATCGCTCACCAGCTCTGCGCCTTGGGCAAGTCCCCGAACCTCTCTAGAAGATGCATGAAACGTGCTGCTACACAGCTTGACAGACACTGGCTACCGAAGGCAAACCGAAACCACGGTGAGATCCCACCTCTACCCGCCAGGATGGCTAAAAGGAAACAGAAGCACGGAAAACAAGGCGCATCGGTGAGGCCGTGGGGGGACCGGGAGCCCTGTGCTCAGCTGCTGCGGAGGACAGTCCAGCGGCTCCTCCAAACATCACACATGGGACCACCAGACGACCCGGCAGCTCCACTCCCATGTACAGAGCCGAAGGACCAGACACAGGCGCTCAAGCAAGAACCTCAACGCGGCATTCACGGCAGCTCTGTCACGACAGTCAAAAGCTGGAAGGCACCCAAATGTCCACCAGCAGGCGAACGGGTACAAGAAATGTGGTCCATCCACACGGTGGGTGTTATTCAGCCTTTTTTAAAAGGGAAAGAAAGGGCTCCTGGCCGGCTCGGTCGGTGGAGCATGTGACTCTCAATCCCAGGATCGTGAGTTCAATCTCGCGGGGCACAGAGATTAGGCACTGACACCCACTACGACACGGATGAACCTTTCACCGAGTGAAAGAAGCCAGACAGGAAAGCTGATGCATTCCAGGATTCCACTTCTATGAAATACCCAGAATAGATAAATCCATACACAGAAACGCAGATTGGTGGCTGGTGAGAGAGGGGAGAAGGGGGCGTGACAGCTCAGGGGTACAGGCTCTCCTTTAGGGGAGATGAGAATATCCTAAGACTAGATACAAGGAATAGTTGCCTGACCTTACAAATGTATTAAATGACAATGAATTGTCCACTTTAAAATAAGTAATTTTATGTTTTGAGAATTCTAGTTAAAAAACAATAAATGCAGGGTGCGTGGGTGGCTCAGCTGGTGAAGTGTCTGCTTTTAGGGGTCCTGGGCTCCCTGCTCAGTGGGGAATATGCTTGTCTGCTTCTCCCTGTGCCCCTCGCCACCCGACTGTGCTCTCAACCTCTCTCTCCCTCAAATAAATAAATAAATAAATAAATAAATCTCTTTTTTTTTTTCCCCCCAAGATTTTATTTATTTATTGGACAGAGAGAGACACGGCAAGAGAGGGAACACCAGCAGGGGGAGTGGGAGAGGGAGAAGCAGGGTTCCCGCTGAGCAGAGAGCCTGATGCGGGGCTCAATCCCAGGACCCTCGGATCACGACCTGAGCCAAAGGCAGCCGCTTAATGACTGAGCCACCCAGGCGCCCCAATCTTAAAAAATAAAATAAAATAAATGCCACTGTGGAATTAAAAAAAAACAAAAAACAATCAAGGGTTGCTCTGGGCCACCTGGCTTCCCGCCACAGTCATAAACGTGTGCACGTGACCTGTAGCTACAGCCGCATCCCAGAGCCAGGCCTGGGGCAACCGAAGTACTCCCTCCCTCCCTGCCCCTGGAAACACTGCCTGACCCCAACCACCACCCAGCCCTCATTCAGGAGGCCAGAGCCGTCATCTTGGAAACCCACCTCTTGTCCCCCAGGTCAGGGACAGCCGGCTAAACCTCAGTGACCGGCCCAGCTGCTGGACCACCCCCAAGTCCCAGCTCTTCCATGCGAACAATAGCCCCGATGCCTTCTTAAAATCGGTCAACAACCTGGACCTCCTTCCAAAGCTGCTTACATGGCCCTGAACTGGCTTAACCCGCTGCCCATGGTGGCCCGGGTGGCCCTTAACCCTACCTGGAGCCCATACTTCCTTACCTAGAGAGGACCAAGTGTGACCCTGCATCCCCCAGGGGCAACCCAGACGCTTCTCAGGGTCAAGACAGTGTCACACTGCCTCAATCAAGTTTCTATTGAGCACCTAGTATGCGCCAGCACGGTGAGGAGCAGGCAGTGAGCAGGGGCACGAGGACCCTGCCTGTACACTCTAATTGTGAGAGGACCCCAATGTGACAAGGCAGGATGTGTAGTCATTCAAAGGGTGATGTCATCAAGAGGGGTGCGGGGACAGAACAGGATGGCAAACTTCCATGAAGGCCCCAAGAGTAGATGCCTTAGGCTCTGCCAGCCGCCAGGTGTCTGTCGTGACCACTCAGCTCTGCCACTGTTAGAAAGCAGCCACAGACAACACGTGTGAGCGTGACTGTGTGCCGATAAAACTTTATTTACAAACACCAGCATCAAGCCAGATGTGGCTGGATTTGCTGGCCCCAGGATGGAGGGTGGCTGGGGAGGGCTCCTATGAAAGTCAGGAGGGCCCTGCTGTGGTGGGGGTGTCCGAGCAGAGACTGAAGATGCCAAAGGGAAGCCTGGGAGGATCCAGGAAAAAGCAGATTATCGATTAATTTTATATCAATTAATGTTAAAAACTAAACTATAAAATTAGTATCACAAATCTTTACGTTAACTTTTCTTTGGTCTCAATGGTTACCATACCACAGGACCCCGTTCTTCCTCACAACCCTATGACGTGCTGTCACGTCCATTCCTGTTTCACAGAAAGGAAACCGAGGCTGGGGGAGGTGACTGTTCTGAGGCACAGCTGGGAGGCCCCGCCCATCCAGCTTCCAGGGCCACGGCCAGAGGCAGGAGGGGCACGAAGCACAGAGAGGTAACTGCCCTCCCCACATCACTGGGGAGTGGTAGCAACAAGATCGGAACCCCGACAGCCTGACTGTGAATCCTGGCCTCACCCCGCACCTCGCTCCTCGCCCCAGCCGGCTGGTACAGTAGGCAATCCTGGCCTCACCCCGCACCTCGCTCCTCGCCCCAGCCAGCTGGTACAGTAGGCACTTGAGGCTTATTCAAGCGCGGGTGTCGTTTTATTCAAGTCACAAGAAGCTGGAAGTTCAGCTCCTCCACCGACCAGGTGCATGTCACACGTGGCTTGTGGCTACCTCTGTGGACAGTGCGGACCCAGGACATTCCCACCACTGCAGAAAGCTCTGTGGCCAGCCGTGCACCACACAGAACAGCACTCTGGCCCAGGCGCCATCAGGCAGGAAAATGAGCCGGCACGTGGGCAGGCCCGGCACACGTTCACTGCTATCCCCCTGTGTTCTCTTCTCCAGAGCACCCCCCACCCCTGGCCCGCACCTGCTTCTTCTTCAGCTTGGAGATTTGCTGCTCTACCATGGTGATCTCGCGGTCCACCCGGTCCATGTTCTGGATCAGCTCCTCCTTGGAGAGCCGCGGAGGCACCAGCTCTAGCTCAGGGTCGGCGTGCGGCGGGCTGGGAGGAGACACGGGCTCCAGCTTGCCTGCCAGACTGCGATCCTGCGGGGGAGGGAAGAGGAGCATGGGATCAGCGCAGAGGGCACCCCCGCCAGCATGCCCTGCCAAGCTCCCTGAATTTCCAGCCATGGCCTCAGGCCCCAGCACATGGGACGGCTATCACGACAGTCCCCATATGCCAGACGCAGGGCTGCCTACAAATCCCACCTCCCTGCCTTGGCCCTCCCTGGCCCTCCTGCCGAGGGGACTCAGCCCAGCCTACCACCCACTCCACAGAGGCCTGACCCCTCACGTCCTCCTATACGGAAGTTTTCACAACCTCTTCTCAGGTCGTGAAGGCTTCCCTCTTCCCTCTTCCCACAACACGCCTCTCTCTTGCTCCACCAGCCTGGCTGTGTCCTCCCACAGAACCAAACTCCAAGAGCAAGTACCGAGACCCCAGGTCCCAGCCCCCAAGGCCTGGCCTCAGCAGACCCTCCACGAACATCGATTCACACCACTCTGTCCGGATCGGCAAGCTAGAGACTATCACACAGAGCGCAAGCCTGGTTTTGTAAACACGAGAACTGAGAACAAGCCAGACAGGCGCAAGTAGGTACGGGCAGTGGGGGAGAGGCTTTCACTCTCTTCTTTTTATGGACCAGTATTTTTCTGCTTTTCCTTCTTCGAGGAAAGGATTACTCTTTGTGTAATAAAGCTGTTTTCAAAATTGGGTTAAACACACAAGGGAATCCTTCATTGGGCTATGCGTCGACACTTTCATGCCAGCTGGGGTTTACTGAGCACCCAAGCTGTGCTGGGAGCACCCTGGGGAGGAGGTTACAGAAACAAAACAAAACCCAGTCCTTGCCTCTGGAGCACTCACGTGCAAGGCCCCAGGTTCAGATTGTAGCCCACTTTGCCACCTCCCAGCACTATGACCACTAGCACCTCAGGGACCCACTCCCTGCCTCGGCTTCCTCATCTGTACAATGGGATGATCCCCACCTCCCAGGCTGCTGAGAGGCTGGAACGAGCTAACGTGCACAAAGAGCTCAGCTCAGAGCGTGGCATACTGTAAGTGCCTCCTGAGTGGGGGCTGGGATTGTCCTGCCCCCAAACCTGGGCTCCAGGCCTGGTGGCCGGCACAGGCAGAACCCAGCCCACGCCCGAGCTGTCCTCAAGGCCACGCCAGCAGCTGCTGGCAGAGGAGGCCCCGGGGAGGAGCTCCAGGCCGTCGTCTCCCCACCCCCATGGCAGCTGCACCCAGAGGACAGAGGACACATTATTCCCTGGGACAACTGCAGCCCCAGGGGCTGCCAAGTGCTCCCCATCTCAGGACTATCAGAGGCTGTGCCGTCGTGCATCCACCCCTCCCCTACACACAGACCCTCGCAAGGTCCACATGGCCCAAGGTTCTTGGGATGTCACTGGGTTTGCCTTCTGCCCTTGTTTCCTTCTGAGACGTGGGCAGCGCTGGCATGGGGACTTAGGCTTTCCATGCTCAGAACACTCGGGAGGGGCGCCTGAGTGGCTCAGTCAGTAAAGCGCCTGCCTTCGGCTCAGGTCATGGTCCTGGAGTCCCAGGATCCAGTGGCCCATTAGGCTCCCAGCTCAGCGGGGAATCTGCTTCTCTCTCTGCCCTTCCCCCCGCTCGCTCTCCCTCCCTCCCTTCCCCCCCCCAAATAAATAAATAAAATCTAA
This sequence comes from Ursus maritimus, assembly GCF_017311325.1. Lineage (NCBI taxonomy): Eukaryota > Metazoa > Chordata > Mammalia > Carnivora > Ursidae > Ursus > Ursus maritimus. Next base: position 24,813,980 of record NW_024425897.1, read on the forward strand.
AAAAAACCCATCAGGGGAAATACAGAAAAGGCCCCAAGTCCTCAACCAGGTGGCCTCCACACTGCTCAGGCTGCGTCCACAGAGAGGCCCCAGAAATCAAACCTCCTTGCACAGCCCATCCCCGTCCTCAGCAAACCCTACCGACCAGACTCCCACAGCAGCCCTACGGGGGCTGCCACTTTGTCCCCACTGCACAGACAAGGAAACTGGGAACGTGGAGGCACATGTCCGGCAAGGATTTAACCCCGCGGCTAGCAAAGGCCAAGTGGCAAAATAGTTCAGTTTTGTATTTTGGACTCTGTCCAACTACTCACCCACCACTGCATTGGCAAAGCAGCCACAGGACGCAAATGAATGAACATGGCCAATAAAACTTTATTCACAAAAACAGGCTGAGCACTAAGTTTCGAGCTTGCCAAGTTTGCCAACCTCTACCCTTTGCAATTCACGAGTCTTCACTGAGATAACTGTCACAAATACCCTGCGAAGGAGGAATACTGTTTATCCCATCTCCCCGATGAAGAAAATAAGACCCGGTAGGGTTCAGTGACGTGCCTGCGCTCACCAGCCACGTGCAATGGAGCCCTGGCTTGGAGGGTACAAGACGCTGAGGCTGGGCCTCAGTCAGACTGCAGAGGTGGGCAGACCACGAGACCAGGCTACAGGGCGTCCCACAGCAGCAACAGGGTCCAGACCATGCATTTATTCATCCCAAAGAACTGCATGGCTGCGCAGAAGAGCAAGATCTCTTCCAGGGTCCAGGACCCCCTGAAATGAGTGGCAAGACTCTGCAGAAGAAACATTCCCTGGAAAAATACTCGGTGAGCTTGGGACCCTAACTACTCCCCAACAGGAAGGCCCAGCTGGTGAACACGGGAGCACGGGCACCTGACCCCACACACACCACACCAGAATCGGCTCGTGTGCTCTGACACCTGAGGGCCTTTGCACAAGCCATCTCCTCTGCCCACAACACCCGACTCCACCTTTGCACCAGCTGAAATCAGACTCGCCTTCCCCTGCCACCTCCCCCAGCCCGGGATCTGCCGCTTCCTCCGTGCATCCGGGGCGCGTGGCTGGTCTCTCCCTGCAGACTCAGTCATTTCTCAGGGATCTGGAGACAAAACGTGTGGGGTGGAGTGGGCCCTGGAGCCCAGCAGCATTACCTGCTGTAAGAAACATCTCCCCTCCCCTCTCTGATCTTCCAGCAGGACCAAGAAGGAAGATAAACAGAACCCCCACCCAGGAAGAGTTCTCGAAAGCAACACTAGCAAAAACAAAATTCCATCCCAAAGCTGGCAGGGTCAGCGCGAGGCTTAGATGAAGCAATTGGCAACTGCTGGGAACCACTAGAAAAGTTGCTGGAAATTTTTCCTTAAATTCTTGATGGGTAAGACCCATCTTCTTCAATGGGTTCTTGTCACTTGAGATTCAGGCTTAGCTTTTATTCTCACCAAAACCGCACAAGTGAGTCCATCCATGGCCAAACAGACAAATAAAATGTGGATCATCATATACTGGGCCACGATTTGGCCATAACAAGGAAGGAAGAAGTTCTGATCCGTGCCACACCGTGGACGAGCCTTAAGAACATGATGCCGAGCGAAAGACAGACAGAAAAGGCCACATATTATGGGATTCCGTTTCTAGGAAACATTTAGAACAGGCAAATCCAGAAAGACGGAAAGTAGATTGGTGGCTGCCGGGGGCTGGGGAGGAAGGAATGAGGAGTGACTGCTAATGGGTGTGGGGTCCCCTCTCAGGGTGTGAGAATGTTCTGGAACTAGTAGAAGCGGTGGCTGGCCAGCACTGTGAAGGTACTAAATGAACTGAACTGTTCACTTTCACATGGTTAATTTCAGGTTATGTGAATTTTACCTCGACCTAAAAAGATGACGCACACCCAGGGGCAAAGGGCGCTTTCTCCGTAACTGAGTTTTCCAGGAATGGGACCAAGGGAGCCTGGCTACTGGGCCTCCAGATGGTTCTCCCAATGGCTGCTGGCCTTCACTTCAGCCCAAAGCCACAGGAGCAAAACAACAAACCCATACCCAGTCGGTCGCCAGGTAGCAATTGGCACCATTTTCCCCATCAGATGCCCTAGGTGTACAATTCAGGCCAACACAGAAGAGAAAACCCATTACACAAAATTAAAGACACAGAGGCAACAAAAGCCCTGTGGCCAGGGAGGTCCTCCACGTCCCAGCTTCAGGCAGGGGCAGAGCCGGCCTCAGGCACTCACAGTGCACTCTGGAGTCACAATGAGGGGTTCTAGGACGGACAAGGCCCCCACGCACAGGCAAGAAGAGAAACAGCTATGGCTGGAAATGTGGAGATGGAGGGAAAGCTCTCCCTTTATGCTGGCCTTGAACATGGAAAGAGGAAGGCCTGGAGTCACAAAATGCCTTCTTGTCAACACACCAAGACCACACAGAAGATGGCAGACCCAAGAGAGGGACAGAGATGGGAACCTGGTGATATCATGTCACCTGGATCGAGCTGTGCCTGAAGTCCACAAACCCTGGATTCCAGTTACATGAGCCAGGACTCATTCTTAAATTAGTCTGACATGGGTTTTCTGTCCCTTTCAGCCAACAGAGGCCCAACAGACAAAGGGACTTTCAGAAACGGTTCTATGTATGATGACTCTACACTCACCTAAAACAAAGTCTGATGAATTCCAAAGGAAGCCTGATACCACAAAACTCCAGAGGCTCAAGGGCAGGGAAGCATTATAAAACAGAACACTTTTATAAGAAAAAGGAACACAGCTGGTGTTGGGGGGCAGGTCAGGGCTGTAAAAAAAAATCCCACTGAATTCCTGTCTCATGCATCCAGCTAAATTCCACAAAGCAGACGCAAAAAACATCTGAGCACTTTCAGAGCTGTGCTCTCCCCTGGCTTCTTCCCTTGCCCAAAATCTGCTCAAACTTTCCAAATGCTCTTATTAGCAAGCAGCCTGGAGCAATTACAGTACTTGGTCCAGGCAGGCCCCAATACTGGGCCCATTACTCCCCTGACCCCCAGGGTCCAGGAAGAGAAGACAGAGACACAGAGACAGACAGAAACGGACACAAAGACTAAGACTCCCCAGGGAGCTGCAAGAAGAGGGACAAACAGAAGCTCACAGAGCCACTGCAAGGCACAGAGACCCTTAGAAGAACCCAAAGGCCCGAAGGCTCTGAGCCACTATTCCAGAGGCCGGTATGGGTGAGCAGCAGAGGCCTGATGGGGGCTGGCCAGAGACAACTGTCGGCCTGTTCTTTAGGCAGAACTGGACAGGAGCAGGGGGCACAACCCACTGGGGGCTCCAGTCCCTAGGGAGGAAATCAAAGCTGCCTGGCATGGCCCTTGGCCTGGCCACTGACATGGTCCTACACCCCTTCACACATATGCCACTCGCCTATCATCCAAGACCCGCTTAGGGAAATAGCTTTCCTAATGGCAACATCCCTCCCAGGAAACTGAGCAGTCAGGAAGCAAGGGGGAGGGCACAAACTCAGGTGCCAATGGGGGGACAGCAGGCACTGGGAGGAGGGAGGCGGATGGCCCGCTAGGGGGACCAGAGGGGAAGCCCACGGCAGGACAGCTAGGTGGCTTCAGTGGCCACTTCCCAGGGATGGTGGACGAGTGGCTTTCTCCCTCAGGCTGGGGCCCCGCTATAAGTATGCTCTGTGATCACACTTCACGGGGCTAGAAGATGCAACAGAATGATGCCCACACTTGGCACGCTACCTGGCACGATGACTTAATGTTAACGTACCATCATCACCACCACCACGGGATACCCCTTCTGTGCCAGCCCCCCAGTAAAGCACCTGCCTTGGCCAGAAATCCCACCATTAAATCCTGTCCAGCATCAGGCAGAGAAGAGGACCCAGAAGGCCCAAGTGGGCCACTTCCACTGCCCAGCCTGGCTCCCACTCCCACCAGTGCTGCAGTAAGAGGAGCACTGACCTCACCCAGCAGCTGGGAAGCTGTTAATGAGCTAACATGTGTCCCCACGGTTGTGAAGAAGCTGAATGGAAATACTCAGTACGGGCAGAGGTGACCTCCATCACTCAGCCGGCCAAGGATGAGCATGTCACCGGGCCCCAGTCCCTGTCCCATCCCCAGCAGTGACAGTACAACAGCTTCAGGGGCACCTGGGTGACTGGCTGGGATCCCTCCATTAGCATCTCCGTCAGCTTCCTCTGTGCAAAATGGACACCAAAGAAGCTTCCAGCCTCAACTGTCCTGAGATTTACTGAAATAACAGAAGAACCTCCCACAGCAGCTGCCACAGGCGCTTAAGCTATGCACATTCTCCCCCTACCATCTCGGATCAACTCTGCATTTTAAAGAGGAGTCAAGTGAAGGAGCTCTTTACAGCACAGGCCGCATGGTGGCCCCGCAGGCCAGACACACCAAGGTAGGTCCCTCTCCAGCCAAGAAGTGGCCTGCAGAGCCGATCTTGGCCCAGGCCCAGCCTCTGCCCAGCCCTGGGGCACCATGCACTCAGTCCCCCCCTCCCAGCCTCTTGCCAACGTTGTGCCCCAGCCCAGCACGCCCACCCCTCACCTTGCACCCAGTCCAATCACAGAAGAAAACCCAGATCTTCTGGAGTTCCGTCTGGGGCCAGGCCTTACCTTGGACAGGTCCTCAGAGCCCCCAGGCTGGCCCGCAGCCAGCAGGGGTGAGGGCCGCAGCAGGGGGTCGGGCAGCAGCTCCAGGCGAGGGCGCTTGCTCTCAATGAACTCCATCTCTGACTTGCCCAGCTCGGGCAGGTATGAGTGGGTCTCAGGTCGCAGGTGAAGCTCCTGGGACCTACAGGAGGCAAGGACACAGGGCATCGCATCTACTGCCCTCCGCTGAGCATCTGCTGGGCGCCAGCCCCTCTTAGACCCCGAGAGAGAAGTGCCCATCTGTGGAAGGGCACACGGCGAGGCAGGACTCAATCACAGACCTGTCTTCCTGCGAGTCAGCGTTCACTATGTTTACAGGAAGAGGATGTACTGGTGATTCCCCACTCCCTCGTCACCACGCGCGGCCCACGACCAGCAGCCCACCTGGAGCTGGTTACAAACGCAGAGCCTGGAGTCCCACCGCAGACCTACTGAGTCAGGCTCTGCACGGAAACAAGAACCCCGGCTGATTCATGTGCACAGCCGAATCCGAAAAGCCTTGTGGGTCCAACACAGATGATAACACACACAATGACGTCGTCTGCACATCACTCGCCCAGGGCAGACATCACTAGCCAACCACGGTGCTCTGGCTGCTGAATGTGGCCTTGCCCCCTCAACTCAGCCAGGCTGCCTGGGGCAGGGACAGGAGCTGTCCAGCCTACTCACTCCCGACTGGCTCTCCTTAACCGGCTCCCCAGTATGCAGAGGACAAAATGGCCCAGAGAGGGCATGCCTTGCCTAAGCACACACAGCAGAGCCAGGACTCCCAGACTCTACCTCCAGCTCTTGCCCTTTACCAGACAGCCTGAACACTGCCCGCCCCTGCTGAAATGCTTTCCAAGTTCGTGCCCTCCCTGAACACTCCAAGCACATTCTCCCCTCTGGACCTTTGCACGTGCTGTTCCCTCTGCCTGGAGTGCCCTTACCCAGCTCTCTGGATGACCAGCTACATATTGGACAAGCATCCCTCCTCTGAGAGGCCTTTCCTGACACCCCAGCCGGAGATGTAATACCAACCCCACCCTGCATGTAATGAACAGGTCACGTCCCTCCTTCTGGAGTGATCTTGTGTGGTGTTTGTGGTGTATCTCCCCTGCTAGACTGCAGGCTCCCTGAAGGCTGGGCCGTCTACCTGGATCCCCACTGTGTGCCCACAGCCTAGAATGGGCCAGCATGTGCCAGATGGCAGGACTCATTATTAGCAGTTAGTACTGTTATGATCTCTGGCATCTTGGGTCCCTGCTCTGACCTCAGTCCTCCCCTCACTGGGGTCCCCATCCTGCTGCACTGGCTCCTGTCCTCCCACCTGGATTTAAGGAAAGGCACGCCTTTCTGCAACAGGCAGATACCAGCAACGGGCACACACCTTGTCTGGTAGCTGAGGGACAGAACAGGCCGCAGAGGAAAGGAGAGGACAAAGGGAGGGAAGGAAAGGGGCTCCCTGTGGGCACCCTGGTGCAGACATGTCCCTCACAACCAGCACCCCAGCCCTGTTCCTCCACATCTTGATGGTCAACCCCTCCTGCCTCGGCACACACCCAGAGACCACTGATGGCCCGTGGTGGGAAGTCAGAAGGCGGGCCCCAGGACAAAGGCCCCAGGACAAAGGCGAGCACAGTCCAACCACCCCCATTTCACAGCACGCCAGCTCCTGCTCCAGCACAGCTCTCCATTTCCCGACAAGAGAAATGAGGCCGCGGCTCCGAGCTAGGCGATGTACAAGCTTCTCCTCACCTTTCATTCCCAGGCTGAAATTCGGAGAGCAGGGAGGGCCTCCTCCTCTGGGGCTGGATGATGGAGCCAGGCGACAGGTGTGAGGTGTAGTCACGGGGGTGGTGCTGGTACTCAAGCAGCCCGACGTCCTGCGACGAGAGGCCCAGGAAGTGAGTGAGTGAAGACAGCCCACTGCACAGTCACAGGCACAGGGGGCAGAGTCACATGCTCCCTGCCCAGTGCTCGCTTCTGCGCTGGGCCATGGGCCACGTCCACACGCGGCTCCGGAGGCCCAGAGTGGCCACAGGGCGTACCCGGGGTCGATCGCCAGCTGACCTGCACCCTGTGGTGCACAGCCTCGGTCCCTCACTCCCCGCCACCCCGGCACCCACAGCGCTCTGCGATTACGCCCTCTTTCCAGAGGAGACCGCCAAGCCCGCACGTCAGCAGACAGCTGCATAAGCCACAACTTGCGTGTCTACCAACTGGGCACTAAGGGAGCAGGGTGTGTGCACGAGACACCACCAGCACCGGACGGCCTGGGAGGCTCCAAGGCCAGTTTCCAGGACAAGGCGCCGCCTTGGGCTTCCCGCGTCTGGTCTGCGATAGGAAAAGCCACACACGTGTCACATACAGAAGCACAGATCAAAGTCAGAAGGAAACTGCAGGCAAAACCCTCCTTCTTCAGGAAAATGCCACCTGGTGTCCGTGACTCTCTGGGGAAGACTAAACGTTAACAAATTAGATGGACCCTGATTGTCAACTGCATCCAGATTTGAAACACATTAAAAGGCTTTTTTTAAAAAAGGACAGAGGAGCACCCGGGTGGCTCTGGCAGTTAAGTGTCCGGCTCTTGATTTTGACTCAGGTCATGATCTCAGGGTCCCGAAATCAAGCCCCGTGAGGGACGCTGCGCTCAGCGGGGAGCCTACTTGAGATTCTCCCCCTCTCCCTATGCCCCTCCTCCAACTCATGCTCTCTCACTCTCTCTCAAATAAATAAATCCTTAAAAAATTTTTAAAGGGTAGAAACAAGTCTTTCAAAAGAGAAAACAGGACTGGCTTCCCACTGTACCAACCCAAATCGATTAACTCTGTCTGCCTAGAACGCTCAGTTCTACTGTGTGCGGCAGTCAGTTAGTGATGTCTGACACAGGTGAGGCTTGGGGAGGCTGGTACCGTGTGTGACTTATATTCTTCTTGGCACCTCTCCTCGTTCTTCCTATTTTCCATAAAATCTAGTCATTCTTCTGTTGTCTGTTTTTTTTTTCTTTTAAGCGGTTATTTCTGTAAAGTGGTCAGATGGTATCAGGCAGGTGTGCTGGGAACGTATGTGTTTCAGACCTCCCAAACCAAGTGTGGAACAGACTGGGAGGCCAATGTCTACAGCAGATGAGTAAATGGAATGAACATGGACCCCGTCAACTTCAGAGGCTGGAAACACTGAGGAAGCCCGACGTGAGATAAAGCTGCAAGGCGCCTCAGGCTGGAGCGGGCTGTCCAATACTCAAGCCCTCCGACACTTGTTTCCTCATCTTTGAAGTGGGTGCCTGACCGGGAAGAAGGCCTCTGTGCCTCCTACCACTCACCCCCTCCCTTAACTCTCCAAAGGACTGCCCCCAAGATGAAGGGCAGCTTCCAGAAGGCAGAGAAGGGCTCGGCCTCCCCCTGCCCTGTGAGGACGTCTAGTACAAGGCACCCGGTGGTGCTCGTGCAGGGCAGCAGGCGGGAAGGACAAGGAGAAGAAGGGCCTCAAGGGAGGGAGTGCAGGCCTCTGGGATCACGCTGGCAAGGCTGCCAGGCAAAGATCTCGCGCACACGTACAGAGGTGTGAGAAGGAATCAGCAGGCTTTGCAGTCTGCCAGGAGGGAAGATTTTCTCCACCCGGCTCTTTCGCACAAAAGCAAAATGAGCAAAGCGGCAGAGAGACAGACAATCCAATCCCTCGGGAGGGCCGCAGCAAGACAGTGCTGATAACTGCCAGCGGAGGCGGGAAGAGGCACACGGGGCCTTTGGGGCGGGGGAGCAGCAGAGAGGCCACTTCACAAGCTTTCTAGCCTCCGTTTCCCAGTTTAGGAGGTAAGCGGGATATGCTTGTTTGCAAAGTCCCTCCAAGCAGCATCTCAGGGGCCATCTGCAGGGTCCTCACTAAACTCCACCCCAGGGCCTGAAGCTGGTCCCCAGGGCTGAGCCCAGGGACCCCCAAGGGTGTGTGGAAGCTCCACAGGAAGGCAAGAATTGAGAAGACCCCCAGAGACAGACTGACCCAAAGAGGGGCTCACTGTAGTCACATGAGACTGGATCCATCAGGCACGTGAGCTACGAGCCTCCCAGCCACATCTCTGAGCGGGAACACTCTACGTGAGTTAACAAAGTAGTAAGAACACCCAACGTACGTAAATGCCTGTGTCCGCCTGCACTGGAAGTTTTAAATGTACTAATTAATTTAATCCCTACAGCAACACCATGAGGTGGGTATCGTGCACAGTCCCACACAAACATGAAAAATCAGGTACAGAGAAGTTAAGTGACTTGCCCAGGTCACACAGCAGGGAAGGGAGGTTCTGAGACACAAGACTGGGCCAAGCTGGCTTCCTGCTGGGGGGCAGGGAGGAGCAGGGGGCTGGTCCTGAACCAACCCCACACGGTGACCGCAGCAAACCAGACTTCGGGAGAAGAGGCCTCCCCTGCCCTCACCAGGTGCTTCCAAAGCTGCTGCTCAGAAAATCAGGGGAGGAAAAATGTCTCTGGGTGAGACCCCCACTCGCCTCTGCTGGCTTCTACCCAGCCGTGGTGTCTCTGACACTGGGAATTGGGGCTTGCCGATAAATTATGCCCCTAAAAGTCCCGGGAAGGTAACATGGGGCTGGAAAAGCAACTTAGCCAGGAGGGAACCCCATCTGGCACGTCCCTACCTAGATCCTGTGGGGCAACAAGGACAGAGGGGCTGGGGCATCTGAGCCTCAGGTCAAATCCAAGCTGGGTCTGGATTCTGGGAGATGTTTGAAGGAGAGGCTGGGAGGAGGATTTTCTTTGCAGCTGTGCTAGGAGGAGGGGTGCTCCTCACTGGCCCCTGGGATACGGCTTCTCACCCCAGAAGGGATTGGGGAAACACCTAGAGCTATATGTGGCAGGGAAAGGACTCATAGGTCCTTCCTGGAAGAGTGGGGCTATGATCAAGACACCTCAGGGCCTTTGCATGCACTGATCCCTCTGCCTGGAACATTCTTTAGCCACATTTCCCCATGCCTGGCCCTCTAGTTCCCTCCAGGTTCTGACTCCAATGTCAGCTTCTCAGTGAGGCCTCCTTCCCTAGTCCTGGCTTCAGTTAGAACCCCTGCAACCTCAGCCATCTCTCCCTCCTCCTTCCCTGCTCATTGTTCCCCCGTGAGAACACGGCTGCCTAAGGCAGGGATGCTTCTGGTTTGCTCACAGCTCCGTTCCCAGGGCCTACAAAAGTAGGTACATGAGGTGCCTAATAAATACTAAATGAATGAGTAAAGCTCCCAGCATGGGGGCACCCAAGAGGCCTCCTCGGGAGGCCAAACACCACCCCCCCCCCACCTGTCAAAGCCATCCCCAAGCACCTAGAACCGAGATGGAGGAAGGGCCACACAGGTGAGGGAGAGAAACCACACGCAGCGCTCAGGACACGGGCAGAGCTCCGATACTCCACTCCCCACCCCCAGCTGCCTACGTGTGTCCCCAGCTGCCTACGTGTGTCCGCATCTCCCTCTGGCCCAGGCAGGCTCCTGGGTCTCTGACCTTCAAGCCAGAGCAGCGCTACTCCACATGAGGCCCATGATGCTGCTGGCTTGTGACGAGGTGGATACAGAAGACACGTGCGTTTGTGCAACAGCCCGCATGCGCACTGCCAGCCTTGGCCACAACCAGTCCCCGCATCCAAGAGCTGGGGCACACACGGTAAGCCCACGGGCCGGCTTGGGGCAAACGGCAAGTCAGACAGATGGATCCTTCCCACGAAGAGTCTGACAAGCACCGATCCAGGGCAAGAGTCAGAAACGGGGCCCAAGGCCAAAGCCAGGCTCGGCGCTTGGCCATCCCTTTGCATCTTGGCGAGCTGCTTTCAAGCCACGAGGGCAGCAGAGCTGAGCAGTTGTGACACAGACCAAACGGCCTGAAAAGCCTGCAACAGTCGCAGAGAAGGTTTGCTGACCTCTCCTCTAGAGGAAGAGCCCACAGGCAACGTGGAAAAGGATATTCATCCAAAGTTGTTGTTGTAATAATAGCGTCATCATCGAAATCACCATCATTATGACCTGATATCAGTGTGCGCTAATTCTGTCTGGCACTGTGTGAAGACCACCGCCCAAGTCAGCTAATCTGAACCTCAGAATCCTATAATTACCTTGCTCAAGTAATGGGGAAACTGAGGCATGAGGTGGTAAAGCTTGTCCAAAATTCCACAGCTAGGATATCATTAAGGCAGATTATGAATGCAAGCAGTCTGGCTCCAGAGCCTGTGCTCTTAACTACCCTTCTACACTCAGGCACAGAGAGGTTAAATAACTTGCCCAAGGCCACACAGCAGAAAGGGGTAGCGCTGGATGTCAGACTTTGAACCTTTTGACTTTAACACAGTCCTTCAGCACAAGGACTACAAGAACTCAGGGAAGTTCAGATGGTCCTGGCAGACTCGGAGGAGAAGTCCATAGAAAGCCTGATAAGAGGCAAGGCGGGGGAGATGTCGGAACCCTCCATCCTGGGAGACCCTCAGGAAAAGATGTGGGGTCCTGATTCTTTGAGGGAAGCCAAGACCACAGAGGTGGAGAGAGCAGGGCACAGAGGGATTCCGAGGGTAGAGCAGGTGGTCTTCAACAAGCAATGTGCACTGTGCCGAAGCTGGTGTCCGACTCAGAGGGGCTGAGCACGTGTCTAAAGCGGTCAGGGGAATGGTGGGCTTCCCAAAGCCTCGGGGTCCAGGCCTCTGCCTGCAAGCACGCCTAGAATTATGCCTTCCATTTGCACCATGAGCCAGCAGGCTCCGGCCTGGAGGTGGTGGGCCAGCAGACGGGACAATTCTCACTGCCCCTCAGAGTTCAGGGTCCTGCAGCCCCAAAGACAGAGAGGCCCTCCTTGGGGCTCCTGTCACCCTGCCAGGAGGAAAGAGGACTACCGAATGCTTGCTGCATGCAGACCCTGCCCTGAGCACCTTGCAAACATCCTCCACTGAGGCCCACACCCACAACCCCATACGGCAAATAAGAAAACTGAGGCTGCCCCACGGGCTAAGTGAGCGGCCCAGTGTCGCTCAGGAGGTTGGAAGGAACAGAGAGTCAAAGCCACATCTGGAATCTATGGACTCCAAGGGGGACTGGCCATCCACGCAGCCCTGGGCCCAGAGCACATTGAAAGAGATCTCCAGGAGGTGCGATCCCTGAAGGTAACCTTTTAGGAGTGTGTGTGGGAGAGGACTGAGCCCCAGGAAGGTCACAGGTCACCAGGCTCAGGCCCCTCCCCTTCCTCCCACTTCCTGCCTTAGCTGCTATGCTAGGAGCCAGACACTGGGCTCCTGCCTAGCTCTTGGATGGGGCATTTATCTCCCTGTGCCTTGACTTCCCCTTTCTTCCACCCTCTGTCTTCTAGACTCAAAAAAAAGGGAGGCATCTCACAAACCCCGCCTGTAAAATGGTCTGATGGGAAGTGGTTAGAGGGCATGGGGCTACAGTGGGGAGGAACCTTCAGATTACAGACACAATGGTGACCTCCCACCAGCTAAGGGCAAGTGGCTCCAGCTGGGAGACATGCCCAGGACAGCCAAGATCCCCCACAATCCTCAGGGTGCCCAGGATTCTACCTTTCAGGTGACAAAGAGGGCTGAGCCACCCTAGCACAAGGCAGGGTGGTCAGGGATTGGGGCCCCACGGCTGCCACCACACACAGGACAGGAACGCCCCACCCCACAGCTGCCCCATGGCCCCGCTCACCCCTGGCCTCAGCCTCCTGCCTGGAGTGGGTGGTGACTGCTGGGTCCTGTCCAGCCATATCCTGCGTCACTGATAGCCCAGCGGGGGAAGAACAGGAGATGTCATGGGTCAGCCAGTGACCCCAAACAACCGGGAGAGGTCCCAGCTGAGGCAAAGGGCAGGAGGGAAGGCGGGAGAGCAGGGGCTATAAGGACTGGAGGACCTCCCAAGGCTGTGCCCGCAGGGAAGGGGGTGGGAGAGGGGTGAGAACCCAGCAGGAGGGAACAAGAGAGAAGCCAGAGGCATCCGCCAGTGGTCCTCAGGAGAGGCAGCCCCTCCAGGCGGCTGCAGTAACAGTGACAGTAACGAGAAATGATAACAAATGGACACATCGGGCAGAGTGTACACCATAAGCACTCATCCAGCCTTACATTTAATCCCCACGAGAATCTAGGAGACAGGTGCTCTTAACACCCCGTTTTATGAATAGAAAACTGAAGCTCTGGAGGGGTAAGTCACTGGGCCTGTTTCCTCACCTACCAAACGTTCCTCACCTACAGACAGAGAGCATACGAGACCCACTCCGGGGTGATTCCAAGCAGCAAGTGCAGCTGTCCCCACAGAAGGCTCTGAACAGAACATCTGTCCTGCCATAGGTGCTCAATAAATGAGAGGCCACAGTTCTGTTGTTGCTGCCGGTGATCACAGTGAAGGTCTCAACACTACATGATAATAACTCGCCCCCAGGAGCATACTCCTTGGCCCTGGGCACACAGTAGGTGCCCAATAAACAGAGAGAACAGTGACCGGGGTTCACAACCCTGAAGCTGAAGTGGACGGTCTCCCAGCAGTGATCTCACCCGAGGCCTGTGGTTCCATCTTCTGGCCTCAGTCCCCTCATCTGCAAAATGGGATAATAATGCAAGCTGCTCTTTCGTTGGGCTGTTTGTCAGAATCTGAAGACTCTACGCAGGGGCAAGTTCTTGCAACAGGACTCCATAATGGCCCAGCTGGCTCTGTAAAGCATCCGGGAAGCCCAAATTCTCAAGAGGCCGCTACGTCTGGGACACCCTCGCGCTGGGCCAGTGGGTTCACACGCTGATGGAAATGCCCTCCCACACCACTTCCTCTCTTCTCATGAGGAGGAACCACGCCAAGCAGTACACATGCACGCATGCGCGCGCACACACACATACACACATACACACACACACACACACACACACACACACCAGCAGAGCCAACCTCTCCCCCAGCTACATCCGCAAGGCCCCACATTCCTCACTGTGCTGCCAGTTGGTTGACTGGGGAGGCCCAAGACCCTAAGAGCCCTCTGGCAAGAACCAAGGTCATGGTACCCAGTAGGTACTCAATAAATGCCAAAAGAGCAGAACCAAAGGCCCATCCTCACAGCCACACCATGCAGCTAGAGGTGAAGGCACGAAATGGAGCCACTGCGAGGGGCGACAGGCAGAGCAGGGTGCAGCTTGGGAAAGCTGATCGAGGGCACACACGTGTGCAGGCCGGCACATGAGAACACTTCTGCCTTCCCCTAGGTAGGTCATCCCCGAGAGATGGGGCGGCTCCTCGGGGAACAGAACCAACACCCCAGATCCCCAAATCAGGGCTGCAGACACGACATGAGCTTTATCATCTCGGAGCCCCGAGCATCACCACAGTGAACGAGCTCCGGGGCCAGGGATCAGGGAGGCAAGGGGCTGTCAGCAATGGCCCCCCCAAAGCAAGAAGGGGTCCAGGGAAGGCTGGCCACCAGGGAAGTATAGAACAGGTGCTCCATGTTTGTACAAAAATTCCACTGCTGCCTCTGAAAGACCGAGATCCCAGCTCATCCCAGCCCCAGTCTCCATCTTCCCAGCTTTAAAGTGGGAGCTAAGAGATTTTACCGGAAGTTCCAGATGCCAGTGGTCTCTGCCGTGGCACCCACTTCCCCTCGGGGGACACAGTGAGCCCTGGCCGGATACCACTGGAGACACACCAGCCCTCATGGGGACTAGGTGAGAAAACAAGGCCCCAAAGGTGGCCCCGGGGAACAGACACACCCGTTACTTACCGTGTGCGGCCGGGCGATCTGCACAGGGTAGGAAATGCCGTGGGGCGGGTAGCGGGGCTCAGTGGCCCTCCACGTCTGCGCCACAGGCTGCGTGGATCCCGACATGGCGGTGAGTGTCCGGGGCTCTTGGGCCCCAATAATCTCCCTCTCAGCGGCCACCAAGGTTAAAAACCAGTCCTTGTCATCTGCTCGTGGGCCTGCCTGTCACAGGCACCTGAGAGAAAACCAGAAAAGAAACAAGATCAGCCACAGGGCCATGGCCCCTCCGGGAACTCTGGTGGGGCTCCCTAGTCGTTCTTTTCGTCCCTGAGGAAGCGCAAGCACACAGGTCCTTCTTCCTCCATGACACCGGGGTGCTTCCTGCCCACTGATAGCAAGAGATGCAACGGACATTTGAGGGACTCCTGAGCCACAGACCAGGCCAGCAGCTGCCACAGGAGCCACATCAGGGAACACCATGCCCCCACCCACAACCAAGGCCCTCACTCAGCAGGCACAGAAACCCCAGCTCTGCGGGGGCACTGCCCCCCACCAGATGACTCCCAAGCCCCCTTAACTCACCTGACCTCACCCCCATGGAACCTCCACTCTGAGAGTACTGCCCCCCACCAGATGGCTCCCAAGCCCCCTCAGCCCACCAGACCTCAGCCAGTGGAACCCCGACTCTGTGGATGCTGCTTCTCCCCTCTCCAAAGAGTCCCAAGCCCTCCTGGCCCACCCCTCACCCCACGGAACCCCAACTCTATGGGTGCTGCCCCTTCCCCTCCAAGGGTCCCAAACCCTGTTGACCCACCCGACCTCACCCCATGACCTCTGCAGATTTCTGAGTCACCAAGGCAAAGTTCTCCGAAAGCACTCAGTTCAGGCAGGCTGCTGGGGGCCTGTCCTAAGAGGCACACATGAGTGTCCTGGGCCGTGGTGGCCAGGTTCAGCTCCAGCAGGACAAAGGTCACAGTGTGACCCCGCAGGCCTGCCTGGGCCTTCCCGCGACCCTGTGCATGAGCAGAGCTGGGAGTAAGGGGATTGCGCAGGGGTGGGGGGCACGGTGGGGAAAGAGCTAAGGATGGACAAGAGCCAGCGAGGCCCCAAATGGCTGCTGGGGGGCAGGTAAACCATGCCTTCTGCCCCGGTCTAGGCTGGAAACAATCTCGAGCAACAGTCTAATATCTTTATAGGTGGGGAAACTGGAGCTCAGGAAGAAGAAAGGACTCAAGTCGAGGGAGCGAGGAGGCCCTTAGACAGAAGCTGCCTTTGCCCGGAAATCTCTGGGGGCCTCCTTCCTGCCTAGGATCCCCCCCTCTCCCTCTCCATCAGCCTGCCCGCAGTTCCTACTTGCTCCACTGCCCAAGCCCGGAGCGAGAGCCCAGGGGCACGGCCCAGGCCTCCTCCACACTCCACCCTCAGCAGCCACTTAGAAAAGGGGTGTCCCTCAGGCCCCGCCACGTGCAGCCCTCATCCCCCAGCTAAGGAAAACCCAAGATGGTGCAGAGGCCCCGCCCCTGGATGCTCCCGCGTGCTGGGGAGGTCTGGGGTTGCAGCTCCCGATCTGGTAAATAGAACGTACTCCCTGCTCCCTGTAACCTCACGGCGTCTCTCATCGCCCTGCCCTGCTGCTGACGACTGTCCTCCTCCAAGGGGGCGGACGCCTGGATCCTCCACTAGTGATCTGCCTGGTGGCGGGGTGGGGGGTGGGGGCGTCTAATGTGAAAGAATGCTGGGAGGGAGGGCAGAGATCCCAGTGGTCAGAGGAGGGAGACCCCTGTCTGGGGGCCTACCTGCGTCCCACTTCCCACCCCCATCTTCCGCTGCTGTAGACTCAGCAAGTACTTTCCCGGAACCATGCTCCCTCTCCGGGCTCCAGAAGTGGTCATGTGATCCAGGCCTGGCCAATCAGATTCCTGCATCCCCTGGGCCAGGGATTGGTTCAGGGATGGGCATGTGACCCAAAGTAGGCCAATGAGAAGCAGTCTTGAGACTTTTGCTGGGGGGGAAGCAGAAGGGGTGGCTCCGCTTGGGACTAAGCTGGGAAGATGAAAGCCTGCAGCTCTGGGGGCCACCTCATGGCAGGTGCCTGTCCAACAATGACACCAACCGGCCGGAACGCAGAGCTGCAGGTGTAGAGAGCACAGTTGGGTCCTGATGACTGCCATGCCTGAAGGCAATCGAAGCCTGCTCATTCGTTTAGGAGAACTGAGAAGTTCCCCGTGTGTTTTACTTTGCCAGCCCAACCTGGGTTCCTGTCACTTGCTACCAAAAGTTCTGACTCGCCCAGGGAAGAAAGGAGTCACAGACCAATGCACCTGCAAGCACCTCAGGAAGTTGCCCACGTGGGCTTTTCCCAGCCAACAGGATGTACCGTGTAATTCTTATGAGCTGGTGTCACTATCACTAGAACCGTCTCTGTAGTAGCTCTAGCCCAGTGATAGTGATGCCCTGATGCAGAAGAGGGGAAAGAGCTGCCCCTGCCCGTTACCACCAAGGGCAATGCAGCATCTGTCCTGCAGCCCAGAGACAAGAAACTGGCCTTGGCAGAGGGGCAGGTGTGGCCACTGCTGCTGGACCCTGTTCCAGAATTCCCATTGATTCAGTTCATCTCCAAGCCCAGGGAACCCCGGTCATACAATGCAGCGATGCAGATTTTAGTCTGCTCTCTGTCTGGGCTTTCAACAGTTGCCCCCTCTCTCCGAGGAGATGAGGCCAGCACTTCGGTGGGAGAGATGCTCACACTGTTTGCCTTCCTCCAGGAGCACCACAGGCAACTTCCAAACCGCTATCTGATTCTGCACTGCAGAAGGCGGCAGAGAAGTCTGATTTACCCTCAGCTTTCCTGACTTCCTTTGCCTAACAAAACACCGACTGGAGAAGGCAGGCCTCTGCCAGATGCTCACGCGTGCAGTGCACGTGGGCTCCAGAAGCCAGGGAGGTGACACCTTTCCAAACCATCCCTGGAGAATCCTCGGCGGCATTCCCACCCTCCTCACACCAAGGCCAGAGTCTGGCTGGCTTCCCACTCCCTCAAGACTCACGGTGTGTCCACCGCCAAGCTTGGGGGGCTTCAGCCATCAATAAACAGGTCACCCCAGCAGCTCCCTGGCCCAGTGTCCTCACACACAGGTTGTCCCCAAAGCCAGGGGACTCTGAGTGCCTCCTTCATTCACCACGAGCTTATTTAATAAACCCAATTTCCATCCCTCCCAACCTCAGTCACATTTATTGCCAGCTCAAAAAAAAAAAAAAAAAGTTTTTTTTTTTTAGGAAAACATTTTGGCGGTTCCTCCAAAAGTTAAACATAGAATTACCAAATGACCCAGCAATTCCACTCCTGGGCACATACCCAAAAGAACAGAAAACTGGGACTCAAACAAACACATGTATACGAACGTTCACAGCAGCATTATTCACAACAGCCAAAAGGTGGAAACCGCCCAAAAGTCCATCAACAGATGAATGGATAAACAAACTGTGGTCCATCCACACAGTGGAACACGATTTGGTCACAAAAAGAAATAAGTCACTGACACAGGCCACACCACGGATGAACCTTGAAAAAGTCACGCTAAGTGAAAGCAGCCGGTCACAAAGGGCCAGATCGTGCCTGAGTCCACTTACAGGAAGTATCCAGAATAGGCAGACCCACAGAGACAGAAAACAGACCGGAGGCTTGCAGGGCTGAGGGGGTGGGCAGGGACTGCTAACGACCACCAGGCTCGCCACGCAGTGAGGGAAATGTGTTAAAATTAGGTAAGCGTAGTATTTGCCTAACATTGTGAATGGAAAGATAAATTTAAGCACTGACTTCAGCAAGGTTTGAATGCGAACAACAAGAAGAAATAGGACGCTCCTTCATCAAAGACAGGGAAAGAGGAGACGAGGGAGCCCCACAGGACGGCAGGAGGGTACCCTGGATCTGGGGTGGGCTGGAAGGCGTTCTGAAGGCGAACCGAGACTGCAACAGGTATAGGACACGGCAGCCCCAATAACCACTGTGGGGCTGGTGGCTTTGGGGCCAGGAAAGGGTGGTGGGCACCCATTTATTTACAGAAGCTTTGGGGTCCCCACTGCAAGCTGAGCCCCAAGTGAGTGAATGAGGCAGGGCCCAGCCACAGAGTGTCCTGGTGCCCTGGCAGGGTGCCGCGGGGGCAGACAAACAGCAAACTGTGAGCTCAGAGAAGGAGGCTCAGTCTACCCCAGCCTCGGGAGGGCAAGGGGGCATTGGGGAGCATTTCCCAGAGCGGGCACAAGACAGTCAGGGGGAGTCGGGTGGAGGCCGCCATCCAAACGGGAGCCCAGAGGTGAGACCAGGCACTGTGTGCTTGAGAAACTCATTGAGTGGGCACAAGGCAGGGAGGGCAAACAGTCACTCAAGGCTCACGGGCCACGGCAAGGATGGATTCTGTTCTAAGGGCCCTGAGGAGCCACGGACAGTGGCTGGGGAAATAAAGGGTCAGTGTGTTTTCCAAGCAGGCAATGCAGAGAGTCAGGAGACCCAGGGGCTACTGCGGACATCCAAGCCAGAGAGGATGCTGGTGGGACTTAGAGCAGCAGCAACAGAGAAAGAGAAGCAGGCACAGGCAGGACAGTCGGGATGGAGCTCACCCAGAGGCAGGGACCCTTTGTCCCTTCCTCAGGCAGGATGTCTCACACCTTGGAGTCTGTTTCTTCAGCTACGTATCACGAGCCCTGCTCCACTGGCCTGCTGGGAGGACAGCATGCTTCCGAAGGGCTGCCATCACACCTGGTAAACAGCAGGTGCTCAATGAGGCAAACTCAGCAAGGTCAGGGCTCCAAGGAGAAAAGACGGCACTCAGGCAAGGTTAAGAACTTGCTGAGCCAGGTGGCGTGGGATGCTTCCGAGCCCCAGGGCCCCAGATGGGGCACCAGAGGCCCACCCACGCCTTACACATCCAAGCCACAAACCTCGGCACCAGGGCCACTAAGCCAGCCAGGGGAGGGCCAAGAACGCCAGGGCTGCCCACGCCAAGGGATCCCGTGCACGGTCAGGAATGGGGCTCCCCATGAATGGCGCACGGTGGGGGCTCCCCACAAACAGCGCAGGGGCTCCAGTGTGGCCCTCTACCACACCTGCCCCAGGGGCGGCACCCCGCAAGAGCCACTCAGCGGCCCACAAGAGAGCCCCACAATCCTAACCTCACATCCCTTGTTCCGTCCAGGCATGGCTTTGGAGAAGCTTCCAAATCCGCAGGAGGAAGCTAGCTCGCTGCTGTGGGGTTCGTCTGCCTTGCTCTCTGCTGCATCCCTGCAGCCACTCAGTGGGCCTGGCACACAGCAGGTGCTCAACAAGGGAACCTTGGGGCACCTGGGTGGCGCAGTCATTAAGCGTCTGCCTTCAGCTCAGAGCGTGATCCCAGCGTTCTGGGATCGAGCCCCACATCAGGCTCCTCCACTAGGAGACTGCTTTTTCCTCTCCCACTCCCCCTGCTTGTGTTCCCTCTCTCGCTGGCTGTCTCTGTCAAATAAATAAATAAAATCTTTAAAAACAAAACAAAACAAAACAAAAAACAAGGGAACCTGTCCAGGCAAGCGCCAGTAACACCAGGTGAGGCCAGAGCCTCCTGCCCCCACATTCCTCTCCAGCCCCAGGCAGGATCCCGAGGCCCCACAGAGCCACATTCCATAGATTTTCTGTGTCGTGTGCGGCCTGCTTCAGCTCTGGGGAGGGTGGAGTTACAGCAGGCTGGGGTTGGGATGTCTCAGAGACTTGGGGGGATGTGGGAGGGAGGGGTGCTCGTTAAGGTGCCAAGACTGCTGAAATGTGCCTGGGAGCCTTCAGACCTGAGCCCAGGCTTTGGAGATGATGAAAGGCCAGCTGTCTGCGCCGCACAAGCCCGAAACTTTCCCATAACGAATGGGCACCGACATCGGAACTTACAGCAGGTGGGGGAGCCTCAGAGCTAACACTCAGCTATCACCCCGAGAGAAGCCCTCAGCACGTGCACACACAGGCACGCTCATCAGAACCCTCTGGGGTGCCAGAACAAGCCACAGGTCCCACGCAGGGGGCGTGGTCTCTTGTACCCCCACCCGCACCCCCCCAAGTCTCCGAGATAGCCCAGCCCCAGGCTGGAGAGACACTGATGCGCCAGGAACCCCGTGGCCCCCTCGCTGCTGCTCTTCAGCATCTAGAAGGGCGTGTGACCGTTCAGCAGCTACCTGACCAACGTCTGCTTTCCTTCACTGCTGAACCCCCTGCGAGTGCCTAGCACATGGTGGGTATGCTAGGTTCCTGGGACGGTGGTCAACAAACGACCACACACTGGATGGTTGAAAACAACCGAAATGAATCCTCTCACTGTTCAGGAGGCCACAAGTCCCAAATCAAGGTGCAGGCAGGCGTGTTCCCCCCAGAAGCTCCGAGATCCTTCCTGCCTCCTCCAGCTGCTAGTGGCCCTGCTAGGCATCACCTGGCCCCGTCCCTCGTGTCTGTGTGTCCTTTCCTCTGATAAGGACCCCAGTCATCGGATTCCAGACCCCACCCTCATCCAGTATGACCCCATCTTAACTAATGACATCTGCAAAGACCCTCTTTCCAAATACGATCACATTCCCAGACTCTGGGTGGACATGAACTTGGGGGGTGGGGGGGGTGTCCTATTTAGCCCAATACAGTAGGTGTTCAATAAACACGTGTTTTGTTCGCTGCTATAATGCAGAGCCTGGCCCAGTGCCTGGCACACAGTGGGCATCTCACAATTATCTGCCACACAGCCTGGCCCCCAGAGAACGGACAGCCAGAGCTGCAGGGGGACGTGCGTGCGGACACTGTTCTGGGATGTGAGGTTAAGATGTGGCGGAAACACCAGCCAGAACGAAGCCGACTGTTTCCACCTTGAGTTTCTAGTTTCTGGCGTGCTGTAAAAATGGAGGGCTGGCCAAGTATCTGCTGCCACCTTCCGCAGGGCCTCCTGGCGCAGAGCGGACGCCCGGGATCCGGCTCTCCGCTAAGCCCCGAGACACAGAAAGCCCCATGGAAGGCGGCCCCAGGGAGCCCGGAGAAACCTGCACGGCCCCCGAGGGCGGGGGGTGAAGGCAGAGTCCCTGCCCCCTGCCCCAGCAGCTCACCACCGTCAAACACAGTTCCAGCAACCTTCGTGGGCAGGTACCGAGATGCAGTAGCCAGAAAAAGACCCCAAATCCCTGCCCTCGCTGAGCTGCCATTCTAACGAGCAAGACAGGAGCCATGATAGGAATGCTAGAAGGTGTTTGTGGCATGGAGAAAAAGAGAAGCATGAGGAGAGCAGACAGCAGACACAGGGTGGCGGGGGGGGGGGGGGGGGGTGTGTAACAAGACAGCTTCACCAGAAAGAGTCTTTAAGCAAAGATGGGGAGGCGGAGAGAAAGGGGAAAAGGGAAGCATGCAGATGTCTGGGGAAGCTGTTCCAGGCAGAGGGACCAGACAGTGCAAAGGCCCAGAGGTGGAGAAGGAACAGCAGGGAGGCCTGGATGGTAAGACTGGAGTGAGCCAGGGCCCCATGAGTTCACACAGGCCTTTACTCTGAGCAAGAAAGGAAGGTGCCACCCCTCTGGGCAGCAGGGATGTTCGAGGTCTCCTCTATCAGGCCTGTCCCTGGTGCCCCTGTGTTAAAGGAAATTTCCGCTGTGCCCCCCATCAGGGAGTAATGGGCCTGGGACCTCTGTGCATCGTATGCAGGTAAAAGGACCAGCTCACCTGGAATCTTAATACTACTAAAGCCACCATTAGGGTCCCACAGAAAACAGGCCCCTGCCTGCCCTCCCAAATAGGCAGGCCCAGCAGCAATGACACTGACCCAGCAGAGAGCTCACTGGGCTCCCAAGGAGGAGCCAGGAGCCCAACCAAGGCTTGCTCACGGCTCTGTGCAAAGAGCAGCAGCCCTGAGTGGCCCGGGGTCACCATACTCGGAACTCAGGAGTACTATCTGCCCACTCCCAAACTGAGGCCAGCCAAGATAAACCCACTCCAAATGGGTCTCTGCCCCATTCTGGCCAGTCGGGGAATGATTTGAGCATCTCTGATGTGCAGACACTGTGCCAGGCACTGGGGTCACGGCAGTGGACCAGCTGGACAAAAAGTGCTGCCAACCAGAGCTGACACCCAATTGACAGGCCTGTCCCAACAGAGAAAGCACGTCCTCACCGAGGTACTCAACAGAGGATGGATGGAGGGGGAAGGAGGGGCAGGTGGACGGATGGATGAAGGAGGGAGGGAGGAAGGGGAGGAGATGGATGGATGGATGGATGGATGGATGGATGGATGGACAGACGTGACAGACAAATCAGCAGATGGACATCGACTGAACTGTCCCACTGTCCACGGTGTTCTGGGTCTCTTTTTAAAGCAACCCCCAGAGCCAACATACTTTTATTCCACTAATACTCCCACATGAGGCTCCCCACCAGCCACGGCTGGGGACACACATGGGCACCATCACCCCCGTGAACCCCCAAACCTGAACTGCCCCCCAAGACCCCTCCAGTCCCAAACTCCAGAATCAGAACAGGGAGAGACAGATCCATGGAAAGCTCAACACCCACAGAAGAGTCCGCAAAATGAGGGCTACGGCTCAAGTAGCCTCCGCTTCTTAAAATACGAGGGGTGGGGCAGGGGAGGCAAGTTAACAATGATGGTGGCAATGTCAGTCGCTGGGCAGGTGCTATCACTCTTCCCATTTTGCAGATGAGCAAACCGAGGCTGGGCCCCACCAAATAAATGGCAGAACAAGTCCCCAGAGCAAGGAGGGTATGCAGGACTGGGGAGACCCTCACCCGAACACAGAGAAGACAGAGAGCTTCCTGAGGGAGGGGTGGGCTGGGCCTCGCAGGTTCTGGACGAGGGAGGAGGGGGCTGCCCTCACTCAACACCCTCTTCCTGCAGGCGGGGAAACTGAGGCCCCAAAAAAGGTAGGCATGCAGCAGGCTGGTGCTGCATGGCCGGACTCTGCCCTCCTCGGCTGGATCCCACAGCCCACACGGTCCAGGCATCTGGCAAAGTGGGCAGGGTGGCCTGAGCACAGCCCACCTCAGACACTCCAGGGGAACACCACCCAGGGCCACGGGGACAAAAGCTCCAGGTCCACAAGCATGACCAGGTAGCAGGACAGAGCCCCGGACCGGCCATAGCCTGCACCAACCTTCCACAGAAAACCAGAGGCCGGTACCAAACACACCCCCCCACACCTGCCCCACCTCTCACCTCCCCACAAAAGGATCCTCAGCCACAGCCAGAACCCCCACCACTCCCAGATTCTGCTTTGTGCCCCCCCAGGTTCCTCCGGCCTGCCTCGGTTTACCCACAGTTCTACCTGATCCACAGGTGACATTTATCAGGCACCCACACTAGGGGAAGGCTCCAACTTCCCTCACCCAACCAGGCTGCCCCGTTCAACAGACCAGGAAACCGAGGCTCAGAGAGGTGAACTCACCTGCCCCAGGTCACGCAGCCAGAAGGCAGCCAGGTCCAGCCACACACACCCTCCAAAGGGAGAAGAACAGGGGCCCAGCTCAGGGCTGCCGAGGAGGCCCGCTTCCGTCTCCCATTTAACTGGTACATTCGTGTCCACAGAGCTGGGGCCAGCTCGGCCGCACAGCCCCACTCCCCCGCCACAGCCAGATCTGCTCAAAATCACTCCCTCCTGGACTCCTTTCCCCCCCTTTCAGTTTTAAAGCGAAGAGACAGAGAAGCCACCGTCGCAACAAACCGTCCCCGCACGCCGGGTCACTGGGTTCCACATGAGAGCCCCTGCCGCGCGACGCGCCCTCCCTCCTGGGTGTTTCACAAACATGACGCCGGATTTTTCCTGGCTCTTCCTCATTAGGTTCTGGGCGCCCCGGGAGGGACGTGTTTTCCATTAGGCCCAGCTCTTCCATCTGGCCTTCCAAACAGCAATTTTTTTCTGCAGAGGGAAGGGGGGAGACCGGAGAAGAGGCTGGTGTCTGGGTGATGGGGGGTGGGGCGTTGGCACCAGCTGTGTGCCAGGGCACACGGCTTGACCCACCACCCCCGGAGCTTGGAAAAGAGCGGGCAGCAGGGACCAGTCACGGCCGGCCGTGTCGGGGCTCAGCACGGTGCCCACTCACCGTGAGTGCTCATCCAGTCACAGGGGGCCCGTGACTGCATCCTAATCCAGGACCCTGGGATGGTCAAGGATGCAGCGCTCCAGGTCCTGGGTCTGTCCACCTCACTGCCTGGATGGGAATGAACCAACAACCAAGGAGTAAATGGGCCACAGAGTACAGCTCTCGACATTGCTGAGTGAAAGAAGCCAGACACAAAAGGACAAACACTATGATTTCACTCACAGGAGGTGCCCAGAATAGTCAGATTCATAAAGACAGAAAGTGGAAGGGTGGTTGCCAGGACCTGGAGGACAGGGTATTGGGAGTTTGTGCTTAACGGGGACAGTTTCTGTTTTGCAAGATGAGAAAGCTCTGGAGACAAAGGTGGTGATGGTTGCACAACCACGTGAATGTACTTAACACTACTAAACTGTACACTTAAAAAACGGTTGAGATGGTAAAATTTTTGTTATGTCTATTTTACCACAATTTAAAATTTAAAAAAACAAGAAAAACAAAACAAACCACACCCCTCCTCCAGGGAGGCCTCCCTGATTGCTAGCCCAGGCACCCAGCTGGGCTGGTGTTGCCCTGTGGTGGCTCCCACTGCCCAGGCTGCCCCATAAAAGAGACAGTATTGCCAAAGGCCCTGCCGGGGTCTTGTTATGGAGCAGCCCCTCCTAGCCCAGCACTGCGAGGGACCACAGTCAAGACCTTGCCTCCAACCCAGGCAGCCTCCGGAGATGACTGAGAGGCCGGGACACAGGGGAGGGGATGACCTGAAACCCACTGCCAGTCTACCGGCCCCACCCATCACTCCCCAAGACTCTGAGGGTGAAAGGGGCCATCGCGAGGGAGCAGGGGCGGCAGACTCTGGGTTCCCACCAACCTCCCTGCATCAACATCTGGCAAATGTGTCTACAGCTGTGCAGCTGCCGGAAACGCCTCCTCCTGCCCCTCCTCCACGCACGCTGGGCCCTCAAGGACGGCTTTCTGAGGAATTTATGGGGTCGTCCTGAGTATTTCAGGGCAGATCTCTGGGGGACGTCCTCCACCACATGTGAAGGAGGACAAATGTTCCCGCTGCTAAGAATAGCTTGGCCAGCAGTGGCCTGCAGGACCGGGAGCCCACCCACTCAACAACAGCCCGGCCATGCACACACACCCCCCCCAGCCCCAGCCTCCAGGGGCCCACCTCCCACAGGCCTGGCCGGAAGGCCCCTCCTGCCCCCCCAGATGCCTGGCCAAGGGGGAAGGGTCCATTCTGATCCGCTCTTTCCAATGCTCAAATGTGGATCACAGGAGCCCCTCGATTTCCCCGAGGGCTTCCATTCATCAGTTAGTCTCTGATGGTGGAGCAGTGATCAAGAATCCGAAAGGCCCTCCGGCCCCTGCAGCCAGGAGTTCCAGATGAAAACACAGGCTTCCGTGCCCAGGAGTGGCGAGCATTCCCCTGGGATCTGATTATCAGTTTGTGGAGGGAGCAAGACTGACAAGGCTCCAGGGAAGAGGGTCCCAAGCCAGAAATAGGGAGGGGGAAAAGAGAAAGGAGGGCCAAGGATACCATGCCCCAACTGGAATACATACAGCCACGCAGGAGTCGTGCCAAGGAGGGGGGCAGGTGGGGGCTGCACGTGTGGAAGGACATGGCAAGGGGGCGGCCGCTGCTCAGCCCCAGCCAGGGGCATCATGGCCACTCGAGAATGTGGCCCAGGGGATCACAGCTTCCAAGTCTTTCAGGCAAAGAAAGTCTGACTTTTGAGACATCCCTCGGTTTACAATTTTTATTTCAAAAACATGGACTATAAACCCAACCCAATAAATCAGTCTGACATCCAAATACAGCCCGTGGGCTGCCAGGATGTGACCTGTGGCTTCTGACATGTGGTCAGCTGAAAGCCACAAGACAGAGCCCAGCAAAGCCCAGGGGAACTGGGGGTGGCGGGGAGAGTGACAGGCGGGAACGTTCTCCCACGTGGCTTGGAGGGGGCCTGAGAAGCCCCTAATTAAAACAGGGAGTGGAAGGGGCTGGGCCCACTTACCCAGTGAATCTTAAGTAACACCCTCCACCCCAAAGGACACATGCTGGCTGTGAAAGGGGGACTGGGCAGGGACCCCAAGCTGGCTCATCTCCAACACATGCAGTGAGCTGGCTGTGGTCATGACGCAGCTGTTGTCTGCCTACCCAGCATCCACTCCTTGCAAAGTGCACCCTACATTTCTTGGCTTACAACCCCTCCTGCACCCTTGATCCTGCTCTCTGAGGGAGGCTGACCGTACCTCCCAGGTCCGACCAATCAGCACAGTCTCAGCAGCAGCCCCAGCAGCCCCAGCAGCACCACTACCATGGCCACATTCATTGGTTTAGGGAAGCGCTTACCTCTCAAGCACTTAACTTCTCAACCCCATAAAGCTCACTCCCATAACTCCCGTTGTAATGTCGGGAACAACCGGTTTACCTTCCACGGGGCTGCAAGGCTGTGATGAGTAGTCTTAGGCTACCAGGAATTGGCCATGGAGAGCACCTCACCACCTGAACCCCTGGATCCAACCATGCCTGAAGCTTACCCTGAGCCTTTTGTGCTAAATGCAGGAGGAGCAGGGAGTCTGCCAACTGCAACCAAGACACCTAAGATAGCAACCCCTTAAAACCCAAATTCTAACCCATGAATCTCCCTGGAATCAGATCTCTACTCTCTGGTCCCCTCGCCTGTGCGGGTAGAGAGATCTCCCAAGCCAGCCAGAAGGAGGCAAGAGAAATGAGATGTGAGCCCAGGACAGACTCAGACTAGGAAGAAGGGGCCAGGCAGGAGCCTGGGATAGGCCTGCCCTGTCTCTCACCTTGAAGGAGAAGCAGTCTCCTGGCCCATGCCGAGCCATCGGGGGCCTTAATGGGGGACCCAGCAGGCAGCAACTTTGCAGATAAAGGTTGCCCCTCCTCGCTGCCTCAGATCTGGGTCACCCCTCAGCAGCAGGGACACCCCCACCCACAAAGCCCCAAGGCAGTAAGTGGAGCCTCCGGCCTGGGTTTCTGGAGGAACATCCCGAGCTGGCAAGAGCACTACTTTCTCTCCCGCCCCAACCCCTCCCTCAGGCAGGGGCATTGTCCACAGCCAGGAGGCCGTGCAGGCTGCACCCACAGACACGCCTCGGGCCTCATCCCTGCTGGGGCCTGCTTCCTGGGCTGTAAAACAGGCAGCTGCTCTCGGCCTGGAGGGTGGCCAGGGCTCAGACCGAGAGCAGGGAGAGATCCTGATCCCCGCCCCTGACCCCATAGGTGCTAACTTCTCCTACCGTCCTCCTCTCCCCCCGCCCCCGCCTCCATGTGGCCACAAGTCTGTTTCAGCTCCCCGTTCACAGATGGGGAGACCGAGGTTCTGGGGCCAAAGAAAGCTCCTCCATGTCCCGCGGGCAGGGAACAGGACCGTGGAAAGATGAACACACTCCACATCCAGATTCCAGGTCCTGAGCGGTCCCGGTAACAGACCCAAGGTGAGCGCCTCACACTCATCATAGCAAACTGTTAACACAGTGCTCACTATCATCAGTTCATTTAATCATTACAGTACCCATGGGAAGCAAGAGAGGTTAAGTAACTTGCCTGAGATCACACAGTAAGCAAGTGGAAGAGCCTGGATGCAAACCCAAGCTAGCCCTCTACAGCTACTGTGGAGGGCATCCACTCTGTCCTGGGCATCCATCGCCAGCATACCCGAGCCTCCCTGCTCAGGCTGGAGAAGACCCCTGTGTGTCCCCCACCAGGCTGGCATCAGCGCCTCATAGGCCTTGTAGCCAACATCACTGCTCACAGATCCAGGCCAAGTCCTGCCAGCTGGAGGCAACCACAGGTCGCTGCAGATGGGCCACGGCCAGCTCCATGCCCACGTGGCACCCCCAAGAGCTCGTTCCAAATCCCCACCCCGGGTCCCAAGAGGAGAAGGAAGGCGGCACCCTCAGATGTTACCTTGCTCTGTTACCTCCCTCATAGGAATCTGGAATCCTCCATGTCCCTGCTGCCTTATTCCCCATCTCCCCACAATCCCAAAGGTCAGGTCCATGAAGGCAGGAGTCACATCTGTTGTGTCCGCCATTGAGTCCCAGCTCAGTGCACACAGCAGGCCTTCCATAAATGCTTGTTAAGTCCCTGAATACTGAGAGCATTATTGCAGACTCGGAGTCGAAGGTCAAAGGCTACTCTGTGAAAAGAGAAACTAAGGCCAAGAAGGGGTCTACTTAAACTTGGATTTTGGGGTCCCATCTACACTAGGCCAGCGTGTCCCAAGAACTAATCCGTGTCTACACTGCCTGCTCCCCCGCAGTTTTCAGTGTGGCCCAGGGCTCTGATCCCTTCCTCCAGGAAGCTGCAATGACAGCCCATGCATTAGCCATGGCTAGGCTCTGAAGGCCATCCCCACCACCGAGGGGCTGTAGCCTGCCTTCTCTGGACTTCAATGTCTCCCTTTGTCAAGGGCACCTGCAAACAAGGCGGCGTGGGGGTGCGGGTGGGGCGAGAATGGCTGCAAGCCAGGTGCTAGGTGAGTGGCCAGGCAGGTGGAGAATGAGTGTTCGAGGCTTAGGGAGGGCCCAGCATGGAATCTGGGGAGCCTCCTGCCTCCTGCTTTACGTCCTCCTTAGCAGGGTCACCTGACGCGGGAGAGCTAGGAGCAGGACAACAGGCAGGTTCAGGGATTCGTGGATTAGGGTTCTGGGCAAGGGAGGCGGGTTCTGGACTCCTCTGACAGGACTCCCCACGCCCTTGGGCACAACGGGGTGTTCTCAGCTACCCCAACTACTGCGCTAGGTCCCGGACCCTCAGCTTGGGGTGGGGAAGAGAACGCGCATGCACCTTCACCAGGGAGAGCTCCCTCCAACCTCAAAGAGCGGGGGTCCCTGGCTGTATTAGTTTGTTAAGGCTGCTGTCACAAATGACCATAATCCGGGAGCCTTAAAACAACAGAGATTTATTCGCTCACGGGTCTGGAAGCCCAATGTCCAACATCAAGGTGTGGGCAGGCCTCACTCCCCTGAAGGCTCTCGGGCAGGATCCCCCCTGCCTCCTCCAGCGTCTGGCCACGTCACTGGGGTCTGTGTGCCTTCTCCTCCGTCCCTCAGAAGGACACTGGTCACTGAATAGGGGGCTCGCTCGGGGAATCCAAATGACCTCATCTCAAGAAACGTCCGCACAGACCCTTTTCCCAAAACAGGTCACACTGAGAGGAGATGGGTATTAATGAGTGCGCTTATCTTGGGGGGGGGGCCGCATTCACCCCATTACACAGCAGCCTTTCCTGACGCTGCCCACTGATGGGGCGCCGGCTCCCTACGGAGCCCCACCGCCAAGGCCCAGCAGAACCCCCACCAAGCAGACGAGGAAACAGACACAGAGAAGTCAGCCCCAGGCCCAGGGTTTGAGCCCACTTTCCCTGAGCAGTCCCGACTCATGGAGCCGGGAGCCGCCGGGCACAGGGGCCTCCCTCACATTTACAGGAAGCAAGGGACTCTCACACCCACGCCTCCGGGAGAGGGCCAGCCAGGGATGACTCACCCCCACTTCACAGGCCAAGAAGAGGCGCAAAGTGGTTCAGCCAGGGGCCTGACCAAACTGAATCTGTTTGCTCCTGTGTCAAAGGGAAGCAAATCCCACTCCTGGAGGATGAAACAGCGTCCTGCAAAGGAGAGCGCGTCCGGCCCCCCGATAATCAGCACCTCTCTATTTATTACCCGCCAGGGCCCAGCCTACACAGCTGCCCACCCAGCCTCCAACCCCAGCAGAAAGGGCCCATTATGACATCACAGGCCGGGAATTATGTTATTAGCCTGGGAAGGAGGCTGGACCCAGGGACAAAGGGCTCATTGTCATGCAAATGGTCAACGAGGAGGAAGCGGGGGCAGCCCCTCCAGCCTTCTAGCGCCTGAGCCACACTGAGAAACCAACTCCAGGCCTTCCAGAAGAGTTTGGGCATATCTGGGCCTCAGATCCGGATGGGTGGGCCTCTCTCAAAGCGGGAAAGGGGCCCCTTCCCAGGGCTGCATACAAAATGTCATTTACCCACTAATACTGTGTGCCTGCAGCTGTGTGTCTCTGGGCAAGATGCTTACTCTCTCTGTGGCTCAGAGGGTTGTTAGAAGAACTCAATAAATTAAAGTGTGCCTCGTCAGCCCTCAGTACACGCAGCTGATGCTGTCAAAACCCCTCCCCTGCCCCCCACGTGCCTTGCTCATGACCTCGACCTCTCTGACTTTATCTAGGAGGTTTAGACCAAGGTGCAGTTCCTATGGGGCACGTGAGCACAAACACAAGAACTGCTTTTCAAAGGACCCAGTTTTCCATGAGTCCCCAAAAGGCATTCTCAACCCCCCAACGCAGAACTTCTGGGGTGGAGGAGGTAAGGACCCGAGTCTCCCTAGCCAGAGCCCTGGTCAGTGTGACTTGCCTGGAGGCACAGTTGAAGCCATCCATCCCCAGGAAGGCCTCATTCACCACAAGGGGACAGGCCCAAATCCGCAGCCTGTGGGGGACACTGAGTCAGGCACAATTGTTTGCTGAGCACCTATGATGTGCCCAGTGCTAGGGACACAGTAGTGACCCTAGGGGAAGGGGTTTGGGGGACAGGGCGATGGACACATACTAAATCCCAAGTGATGACGGTACAAGGTGACAGGAATAACTCTGGGGAGGTCGGGGCTCTGCTCGGAAGGCCATATTTGAGCAGAGGCCTGTATAAGGGAAGGGTGTTGCAGGAAGAGGGCACAGCAAGTACAAAGGTCCAGAGGCAGGACCATGATGGAAGCTTCCAAAAACAGCCAAGAGACTCGTGAGGCTGGAACACCCCCAACTCAGCCCACTCCCTGCCCTCCAGGATCTGCCCAGCAAACCCCAGCACCTGAGACCCTAAGCTGTGACTGGTGCTCCCCGAGCCTCAGACACAGCCTCCGTCATCTGACATGACCAAGGACACCCCTTCCGGCTCAGCCCCACCGGGGCCCACTGGTACCACCCTCCCTACCCCGTCCCCAGCCTGCAATGGTCTGGAACCCTCCCAAATCCTTACACATAAAGCAAGCCCTACCTGGACCTCTGGGGACACGTGAAGGCCCAAGTGCCCTTACTAGTCGCTGTAAGGGAGACAGAAATCCCCAAGCCCTCTCTCAGGAGCCTCTGGAGACATGTCTAGCCTTGGATTAGCTTTGGCCGCACAGAAACTCATTTCTCATGCTTAAGTGCTAGTTGGGGATAACCCAGCTTGCTCTAGGGTGAGCCAGTTACACCCTGAAGGCCTTCTCACCGCCACGGAGGTGGGAAGGGGTCCAAAAGAAACCAGTCCCTTACCGCAGGGAAAAGCAAGAAAGGAAAAATGCAGCCCAGAGTACAGAGCAAGGAGGAAAGAGTATAAGAGAGGAAGCGAGTCTGGCTGTCGCAGTTGTGACCCCACAGGCCGCAGACGTGGCTGAGAGGGGGCAGGCTCTGGGAGGGGCCAGGAAGTGAGACAGAGGGCCCAGAGGTCAGGGCTCTCTGGCTTTCACAGTTCATGAGCCCAGCCACTAACCCCCATCCTAACCTCCAAGCCTGGCCTGCAGGTGAGGAGAGAAGAGGGCGACTGAGGCTCAGAGAGGGCAAGCAACTACCCTGTGGTCACCCAGCCAAAGAACCTCCACACACAGGCTCTGGCTGGGGTTCAAGTTGAGCCCCAGCCCTCACAAACTCTGTGTCCTTGGGTGGGTCACCTGACCTGAGCCTCGGTGTCCTCATCTGAGAAGTGGGGATCATACAGCACCCTCCCATCCCACGGCTGATTCAGGTGTGGACAGTTGCATCAGAGATGATCCCCCAAGAGCGCCCCCCACACAGGTAGCACTGAGCACGTGCCAGCGCCTTCCTAAACACCTAGCGCGTATCACCGCGTGTAACCGTCCCTCGCACCCCACGAAGTACTGAACACCATCTCCAGCTTACGCACGAGGCCTGAGGCCTGGAGGGGCCCAACCACTTGCTCTAATTCACACAGCTACCCACAGGCAGACCTGAATTCGAACCCAGGACAGCCTGGCCCCAAGCCGATGCTCTTTGTCTGCTTAGACCACTATAGATTCGTAGGCAGTCATAAGAAAAAGCTCCACCCTGCGTACCTTCAGCCAGCCTCCCCTACAACGGTGACATCCCGACAGAAGCCCAGTTCTGTACCTGCAGCGTAACCAGGAGACCGACATTGACACGACTGGCCTTGTACAGACCTCGCAGGTTTTACACATGCGCATTTGTGTGTATGTGAGTGTGTGTGGCATGCTATGCATCTGCACCTCCGTGCAGATGGGCGGGGGGGTCAAGTCACTGAGACCCTCAGGGCAGGGCCGGGACAGCCACAACACAGCTCTGGGGCTGACCCAAGTGGGCACGGGGGGCTTGGGCGGCAGCAAGGTGACAGCCCCCTGCTACACAGGCCTTTCCCGAGGTCCCCAGGAGAGGCCTGAGGACAACGGGACAGCGGGCAGCTGGTGTGGACAGCCTGGACACCCGGGGAACTCCCCGCCGGCTCCTGCTGGCCCAGGAGGAGAGGCCCTGAGCCAGCCACCAGCCCAGCATCCGGTGTCGCTTACAAACACAGGATGACTGCCACCCTCGGCGGGAGAGCCAGCCCTGCCCGCCCAACCTCCAGTCCACACCGAGCAATCGGGGTGCCTGGCCCATGGTTGGTGGGGGACGGGGCAGAACAGGCACAGTGGGACAGCCCCGGGGACCCCAGCTAGGCCCAAATGCAAACAGAGCCTGGGGTTTAAGGAGGGACCCTCTCTCTCCATCTCCTGAGATCTGGACGGTGGTTTCCAAATCATACAGAACAGGAGGGTTCTCAACAGAAAGGAAAAGAAAAATCAGTGGAGACCAAGGTGCAGCCAACTTAAATCCAAGCTTATCTACACGAAAGGAGTCTCCCCACACCCGCCCACAGGGGCCCTGCACGGGCGGGTCTTGGTTCTCCCCCAGACACAACTGCAAGCCACTCACACTGTATGTACAAGACAGCCGAGTTCCACGACCTGCCCGCTGTCACGCCTTCCACAAGGGAAGGCGCAGGGACCATTTCTTAGCCCCCTTGAGCCATACAACCACTTCTGGGGTGGAGACAGATGGAATGTCCATTTGCCAGACGAGAACACTGAGGCTCAGAGACATGAGGCAATCTGTCCAAGGCCACGTGTCCAGGAAATGTTTAACCAGGATGTGAACCCTGGTGGTCTGGCCCCAGAATGTACCAGGAGGCTGCAGCAACCCCTCACCTCATCCCAAAGCCTGTGTGACCCCCACTATTGCTCCATTTTACAGACAAGGAAACCAAGTCTCACACAGGTGAGGCAAGGCCACCCAGCATAAAAAGGGATGGAAGCAGGATTCAAACTCGAGTCCGTGGCAAATGAGAGATGTCATCTGGGAAGCCAGCCCTCCCAGGACCAGGCTCCAGGCCCCCACGAGACATCCCGCTGCCTCCCAACGGTCCTGGCGCACCCAGACCTCAGGACAAATCACTCCCTCATCCTCTGTGCCTGCAACTGAAGGCTCCTTGTGAGCTCAGGAAGCCCTTCCAACTTTCCAGTGTTTATGCCGGCTCCTCGCTGCCAGGTCCCTGGGCAAGCCTGGGCCGGTGGCGCTGATTTCAAACCAGACATGGGCACCCAGCCAAGCGCCACCGCGGTGGGAGCCGGGCGCCGGGGCAGCCGCAGCGCTGCCTGCACCTGGCTCCCCTCCCCTGCCCCCTGCCCGCGGAGGAGCCCACCCCCCCCAGATCCCAAGGCCCCCAGCCCTCCACCCCCCACAGCCACAGTGCCAGGAGCACCCCGATTCCTTGGCTCTGACTGCTCTCCCACAAGGATGCGTGCACCCCAGCTCTGGGCAGCTCGGTCCCCACCCCGCACAACCAACCCTGTGGTCAGACAGCGGCCAGAAGTCCTTCCCTCCCGGCCGCCCGCCTCTCAGCACCCTGCTCTGGACCGTAGGGACTCCGACCACTGTGACCACCGGCTCTTGGTCCCCCAGCACCACGATGTAATCGCCGCCTGCAGGGGCAGGGCCACTCAAGGCCACCACGGCCAGGGCGCGACCGGGCTGCCTCCATCCAGCAAGCCCAGCGGCCCCCAGACGGACACCCCGTCGCACCGTGGTGGCTCCCAGTCTTTGCCCACCCCTCCTGGGCCATGACCCGGCCGCGCTGCGTCTCCCTGCCCACCACCAAGCCCAGAAACTTCTCTTACCCGAGCACATGACCAGCCTTCCACTCGCGTCAGCTCCAAACACAACTTGAAGTAACTCTCCCACAAAAAAAAAAAAGAAAGAAAAGAAAAAGAAAGAAGTAAAATGTGCCAGCAAGTGGGTCAGTGGAGTCCACACACACAGACTGTTCTGTTGGCTTCCAGAAGACACACGGCGTCCAACATCAAAGCCATCCTTCCTGCAGGACTGACACGGGGAGCGGCGGCCCCACTGAGCGGCCGCTCGCCTTCCCGCGAGACTACGGGCGCCCCCCCCCCCCAGCTGGGGAGGCCCCGCAGCCAGGCCCGGCCCCCCGCTGCCCCAGGGCCGCTGCCCCCCAAGGCCGGCGCGGGCCGAGGCCCACCAGGCACAATCCCCGGCCGCCGACCCCACACCGGGGCCAAAACTCGGTTGTCAGGCCTCCACAGTCCCTCCTCGCCTCCTGCCACTCTGGGCCTATAAACACAGAGAATTACATAAGTCCACTCCTCTTGTTCGGAAGCCAAAAGTACTCGCTTTTTCTCCCAGCCTTGGCAGTAAGTAATAATTCCTCATCGCCATGGTAACCCTGGCGGGCTTCCAGCCGACACTCAGGAGCTGAAACGCTGGGAGGCCTTTTTATAGCTCCGTAGAAAAACCTCTTCACTATTCCCTCCTCGCAGGCGAAAGCGAGCTCCAGGCCCGAATTCTACTTTAACCCGCTTCCTCCCCGCCAGACCCGTCCACCCGGGAGCCAGACCTGCCCGCCCCCTCCCCGGAGGGCAGTGTGGGCTTCCCGGCCTGGGCCTGGCGAGGAACCAACGCCGCTGCCCGGTCCCTCCCCGGGCCTCCAGTCCTCCGGGGTGACATGGCGGAGGGGCAAGTTCTGCCTTTAAAATATTTCTGCCCTACTTGTAATCTCAGGAAAAGCAAACATGACCCCCTCACATTGGTATTCTGAACGAGGGTCATCTCGGTGACAGGCCCAGGGGGTGAACAAAGACAGCCAACCACACACACACACACACACACACACACACACACGGGCCAAAATGGATGCTTTGGTGGTCAGCCAGGGGTCTGAACCTTGGCTGCAACTGGGTATATGACTCAGAAACAAGTCTGAGCTCCTCTGGGTGTCAGCTTCCCATCTGCAGCAGGGCCAGGCTCAGCTCTGCTTCCCACAGTGCTCCAAGCGGCAGCAACGAGAGGAAGCAGCAGGATCCCCCCCCCGGGGGGGGGCTCCAGATCCTTGCCCCCGCCCCCAGCAACCAGGACTCGGGCCCAAGGATAACTGCCCAAGATGGCATCCCCAGTGATGACAAGCGGGGTGTCCCCTGGGGATGCAGGGCAGGGCACCCCAGGCAGGAGGCACAGCAAAGGCGAAGGTCTGGAGGTGGGACCGCGTCTGGCATGTCGCAGAAGCGGAGAGGAGGCTGGTGTGGAGCGAGGCAGAGGGAGAAGGTGGAGTCAGGGGGTAACAGGAGTGGAGGGGGAAATAGGTCATCACAACTCTGGGCAAGTCACTTCACTCCGAAGACTGGAAAGGCTCCCGAGGGTGATCATGACAATGACACCAGCAGACAGCATACTATGCGCCGGGCGCCATGTAAGCGCTTCACCCGTGGGCCCATCTGTCCTCACAGCAGCCCAACAAAAGATAGGTGCGCTTCTGAACCCCAAAATATAGACAAGGAAACGGGCTCAGAGAGGTTAAGCAGCTTGCCTAGGGTCACACAGCTGGAAAGTGGCCGAGCTGGGGTTTGAAATGAGCAAGCCTGGCCCGCATTCATCCTGCCATGTGGTACAGAGGGTCTGGGGCAGATCGGACTGACTGTGATGAAGGTCCGTGGCCACTGGACTAGCAAGTGGACCAGCGTGACTGCTAGAAGACCAGTCAAGAGGGCCCACGGAGGCCGTATGTTGTTGACTTTTGTCAACTCACCCTCCAGCCTTTCCCAAGGAAACTCCCCATAGAGTGTTTCGGACCTGCCCCGAAAGCCATGGTGGGGATTTGGCTGCTCCAAAGCCTCGTAGATGGGGAAACCGAGCCACAGGAAGAAACAGGCAACACAGAGCCGCGTTTTTAGTCTCCAGATCTGGGCGCTGTCTCCTGCCTCTTGGCTCTCACCATAACAGTCAGATGACAAAACTCAGGAACGGGTGAAACCGGCCCCACCAAAACACGGCCAGGAAGCGGAGCCTGAAGCAGCAGGGGCAGGACTCATGGGTTCCTTTTGTTCTTTTCTGTTTGTTTTGGACACAGACCTGCGCCCAGACCTTTGCAGAAGCTGGCCCTGGAACCAGGAGGAACTCATCCACACCCCAACCAGAGCTATTTATGCTTTGGGCAGGTTCAACGCCGGGCCATGTCATGTCACGGTTACTTCTTATGTCTTCCCCCAAGAAGCTGGGCCGCGGATGGTTTGTTGAGCGACTCTATGAACACAGCAAATCATCAAAAACCAGAAACAGTGACACGCAGCTCCTTCTAGATGGAGCCCGCTGCCAAAACTGAGCTTAAGATCAGAGTAAGGTAGCACGTGGTCAACTGCCTAGCAAAGGAACACCTCATTCTCCAAGCCTCTGGCGGAGACCATCCCCCAGGAACCTGTCTGCCTGGCAAAGCTTTGCACATCGGGGAACGATCAATGAAGAATTTAACAGGACACGCTTTGATGGAGGCCGCCGAGGCATGGATGGAGAGGAAGAGGGGTCCCCCAGGGGAGGCAGGAAGGACCCAATGCAAGGCCCTTGCCTCTGCAGGCATCAGTCTGCTCAGCTGTGAAATGGGGGCATGCTGCCTGCTGCCTCTCTCAGGGTCAACAGAAACCACACCCATTGCGGGGCCCAGAGAACCACAGGGTCCAGCCCCAGTGGAAGGGATCCCCACTCACTCCCTCCCCACAGGAGCAGGGGTGGGGCTGAGGGGAGAGAAAGAAAGAGTGAGAGCTAGAAACGCAAGCCTGCTTCCACCTCCCCTCTCCTATCCCGCCCCCCAGTGCTCCGGAGACCGCACGATGCCACACGGTATGACCACAGAAAGGAAGGAAGCACGGACACCTGCCACAACGTGGCTGGACCTCGGAAACACGATGCTCCGCGCACGAAGTCAGACACCAAAGGTCACGCAGTGTGTGATTCCACCAACAGAAAACTTCCAGAACAGGCAGATCCACAGAGACCGAGAGCAGGTGGTCGCCAGGGGCCGCGGGGAGGGAAGATGCGGAGGGACTACTAATGGCTGCTGGGTCTCCTTGGGGAGAAGGTGACGAAAATATTTTAGAACTGGACGGAGGTGTGGGCTGTGTACAGCATGGCTCGGGAATGAAAAACGAATGAACTGTTCACTTGAAAATGGTTAATTTCACGTAATGTGAATTTTGCCTCCATTCAATGAAGTTAGAGTCCCTGACCCCAGGCCTGGGGCCATCTGCCATTCAACACACACGTATTGAGCCCCTACTGTCTGCACTGGTCACTGGGGAGACGGCGGGGATGAAGACAGATACCTGCCCTCGCGGAGCTGACACTGGAAGAGGTCAGCAGTGAACAGCCGACGAAGACGTGATGTAATTCACGTAACAGCAGCTGCCGGGGACACTTTCCAAAGTGGTGGCAGTTCGGCAGTGGCCTGGCTGGAGAAGACAGATGTGGAAACTGCTTAGCAAACAGGGTGCCGGGCAGAAGAAACAGCCAGGGCAAAGGCCCTGGGGCCAGGAGGTTAGCATGGCTGGGACCACCAGCTGTGGTCACAGGGTCCAGATGTGCAGGACCTTGAAGGCCACAAACAGGTCTTTAAAATTTAGTTGTGATTATGATAAAATTCACAAAACCGCATTAGTTTCCTAGGGCTGCCGAAACAAATTGCTACAAACCAGAGGGGCTTAAAGCAAGAGCACTTTACTCTCTCACGGCTCTGGAGACAGGCAGTCCGAAAGCAAGGCTCTGGGAGGGTCCTCCCTCGCCCCGTCCAGCTCAGGGTGGCCCCAGGCGGTCCTTGGCTTGTCTCTGCGCCCATCTTCAAAGGGCCTTCTCCTCTGTGTCTTCTCTTGTAAGGACTTTTGTCATCGGACTTTGGGCCCATCCTAATCTAGGAGGATCTCATCTCAAGATGCTTGACTTGATTGCATCTGCAAAGACCCTCTGTCCAAACAAGGTCACATTCACAGGTTCCGAGTGGACACGACTCAATCCCCTACGTGATCAAGACTCCGCCATGTGCTGGGCCTCCCCCTCCCCTCTCTGCACCGTGTCCAGGGAACCAGGCTGGAAGCTGTGGGGACAGGCACACGGGCATCTCGAGGAATCCCCCCAGGGACCCCACAGCTGGCCCTCTCCCAGCCTAAGCCAGCTAAAAACAGACCCCAAGGAACCCAGACCCCCTTCCCTGAGAGAGGTATCCATGAGCCACTCACAAGGGGCTTGCAAGAAAGGGACCTCCTTAACAGGGAGGCCAAAACAAGCCACCACCTTGGCCCCTGAACGGAGACTTCACCAGACCAAAATGCACCCTTCTTCCTCTACCACTTCATCCAGGTACAGAAGCCACGTTGGCTAAAGGCAGCCAACTGTCCCGCAGGGCTCTTTTCCTGTGTGCTGTTTTTATTTTAAAAAGGGGCCACCCCCACCCAGAGCAGCTGTGAGCTGGCGCGGTGGGCAGGGCTAACTGTCCAACTGTCCAGATTCATGTCCAAGTGCAGTGCCAGCCTGCAGCAAAGGGCACAGAGCAACTGGCAGGGATGGCTGGGGCAGAGGCAGGAGGCAGGGGGCAGATGGCCGCCTGCTCTGGGGCCCCGGGAGCCGACACTCCAGTGGCAGAGGAAGGAGGAGGTGTCCAGGAATGCTCCTAGCTGCCGCCAGCTGGATCTCAGGACCCAAACCAGGAAGGACAGATAATACCAGCACAGGGGAACACACAGTCCCAACATGCCAGGCATTGGGGGCACAGGCTCCAATGTGCTCCTTTATACCTTACATCGATCCTATGGAGTATAACCGACGCATTTTACAGATGGGAAAACCCAGGAACAAGGATGAACTGACTTCCCAAGGGCAGGAAGCTAGAAGTGGCAAAGCTTAAAACACAGAGAATGTAGTACCCAAGTCGACGGCACCAACCACTGGCCTAGCGGCTCTGAGACTCTCAAAGTCCACTGGAGGGCTCTAGCAGGGACTACTGTGGCCTTGGGCCCCAGCTTTTGGAAATGGGATCTCCAGAGGCGTTAAATGTGACTTCCCAAGGCCCAGGACCTTCTGTTACATTCCATGGGATATTCTGCCCAGATCACGGAGGGCAAAATACTTTGAGATGAAAGTCATAGCTAAGAACAGAGGCCACGAGATGATGACAGCCAGCTGTGGCCAACAGGGAAGCTCTTTCTGGCACACACAATGTTTTTTAAAAATTAGGACATTGCTTATAAAATCCAGATTTCTAGCTTCTCTGAGGAAGAAAACCAAAATACCCAGCATGCCAGTTAGCCACAATCCCCACCCCTCCCTTTTGCCTCAGTCCCTTCCTTGACCGCATCTGAGTTTGGGTCATCCCTTTCCCCCACCTCAGCCACCTCCCCGTGCCTGTTGAAAATATCTGAACAGTATTGGAGGTCCCATTCCGCAAGAGAAAGGAATGCCACTCGAGGCTTCAAGTGACTCCTTCCCCTTAGCTGGCCGAACTGGTGGCAGGAACCTGCCTGTAAACAAGGCCCACACAGAAGGAAGCTCCCCTGAGGCATGGTTTGAGCCCCTGGATCCAGCCATGCCTGAACTTGTCTTACCCTGAACTTTGCCATTATGAGCACCCATCAATTCCTCCTGTGGCCCAAGCCAGCCTGAGTGTGTCTCCACCATGACTCAGGAGTCCTAACTGATCACCTTCGGGTCACTAATCACCTTCGGGTCTCCCCTCAACTGACATTTGTCCAAGAAGGCCTGTCCAGACCACAAACAAATTCAGACCTTGTTATGTACCCCAGGGGTAGCCTGAATTCCACATGATCCTTACCACCTTCGATGTTACCTGTTTAACGACACTCTCCCTCTGGACACTAAACTCCTTAAAGGCATGAACAATGCCTGATTTTTCCATCATTCTGATCCTAGTGGCCTACCAATGTCCAGAACATTCCGTGTGCCCAATAAATGTAAATCAATCAATAAGCAAAAAACAAAAGGGAGAAGCAAAAGCCCTTAAACTTGGTTTCTGCCTTAAGTGTGAAAAGAGCCCAACCCCCGAGGTCTATAGAACAGCCTCAGATCCAGAGAACTGCTCCTGGTGCCCCTGGCTCTGTTCCAGCCAAGCAGGCCCCCTCAGCATTCTTGAAACATTATGGCCTCGGGGCCTTTGCACAAGCTATTCCCCAACCTACAACATTCATTCCTCTTCTTGTCACATGCCTGCTTCCTTCTTATTGTCTAGGCCCCAGCTCCAAAGCCACCTCCACAGAGACCACTCTTGATTCCTTTACCTAAAGCGAGCCCCCCACAAAACCAGAACTGTCCCCCACCCTGCATTATTCCACAGCCAGCATACACCCGTCTTGCAATACCATGTTTGTTTTGTGCACTGCCCATCTCCCTCTCAGCCTGTGGAAACCACAAGGCAGGGCCCTGGCATCGTGTTTGCTGTGTATACACCCCCCCACCCCACCCCAGGAGGCCATGGAACACCAGGCTGGCTGCAGGGAGGCAGAAAGCAGACCCCTCATGTCCTGACCAGTCCTGCCCAGCCCAGAACAGCTGACGCATGCCTGAGAGTCGTAGGTGGCACATGGAGCCTGGCCCGTGGCTGGTGCAGCCCTGCCAAGAAATCCAGTCTGGCTCCAGGCTCACGGGTGGCTGCAGGTGCCGCCTGCACAATCCCCACAATTCCCAGCAGGTGCATGGAGTCAATCTGCCTGGGTTCAAATCCCACCTCTGCCAGCTGCCAGCTGTATGACCTTGGGCAAGTCACTTAACCTCTCTGTGGCCCCAGCTTCCCCACCTATAAAACAGAGCTGATAAAGTAATAGCACCTACCTCGTAGGGCTGCCACAGGAGTACATCGGTGGATGTCTAGGACACACTCAGATCACAGCGTGGCAGAGAATAAATGCCCAGGAATCATTAGAAATTAAGTTAATGTTAATGATGGTGATAATGGCAGACCCTCACACAGCACTAAGGCAAGCAGATGGTCCGGAAATGTCAGCGCTGATAAAAAATACAGTACTTGCTCTGTGCTAGGTCCCGTCTGGAGCGTTGTACTCATACTGATTCCTACAAGCGAAGTTTATTCTTGCTCAACGTGCTTGTTCCAGCTCTTCCAGGCAGCCTCCCTCGATTGCTCCCTCCCCCAGAGCACCATGAAGCCATGCAATGCCTCACGTGAGTGTCCTCCATTCCTCTGCGTCCTAGGCTGCAGCAAGGGGCAGGGAGAGCGCCCAAACCCCGCAAACCTAAAGTCAGCACAGGGGAATGCAGGCCCTAGGCCAGCCCAAACCACAGCCTCTGCCGAAAACACAGGCCCTATCTGGCTGCATGAGCACACCCCAGAAAGTGAAGGGTGTTCCCTCCCTTCAGGCTGCAAGACAATTCCTCCAGGGAGGCCCAGGCATATCAAGGGCTCAGAAGGTCAGATGTCCCAAGACACAGAGCAGAGCGTGCAAGAACAGGTGTCAACTCTGGCTGGGTGTCTGGGGTCTGCATGGGATAACAGCACTGCCCCCAGCCACACTCATATCCCCTCTGTCCCCATAATGATGTGGACACAGCTGGTCTCCTCCTTCCACCAGACAGTTGGGCTCACCAGTGAGGCCGGCCATGGCCACCCAGCACAGCAGTGACCCGGCGAAGCCAGCCTTGGGCATGCAGGGCCACTTCACTTCTCAGGCAAGCAGAGAGAGCCCCTCCACAGCAGGGACTGAGGTGGTCTCTGTTCCCCAAATCAGATGGGAAGATCTGGTTAGAATGCAAGCCCTGTCCCCACCCGCTGTGGCCTCACTCAAGCCCTGCCACCTCCCGGAGCCTGGTCTGCTTATCTGGAAAATGGGTCTAAGGATCATCAACACAGTGCCACAGGCAGGGTGAGGAGTGCCCAAAGCACCAGCAAATCAAAGCCACCAAAAGGAAAAGAGAAGATCTAGAAAGAAGAGGGCATTTTAATTTCAGCAATGGGCTTGCTTTGTCTTTAAATGAAAAACAAACATTTTTACTTTATGGTTCAGAATGGTTTGTTTGATTTATGGCAGTCACGGAAGGCATGACATAATCCTTTCAGCATTTACGCCTCTCGAGGACTTGAGCCACCCTAAATAAGCTTCTCCCTCCAAGGGACATGCTGAGGAGCCGTCAGTAAACGCTTAAAGCCTTCGCACAGCTCCTAGCACAGGGACAGCAGAAGTGCCACTCAGGACGACCTGGACACTGAGGCAGGAGAATGGGAAGGATGTGGGCCCCGGGGAGACAGCCTGGGTTTGAATCTCACTGGCTGTGTGACCTCAGGCAGGTCACTTAACCTCTCTGTTCCTCGGTTTCCTCATCTGTAAAACGGGGATAATAACCATCTCTGCCTTACAGGGGGTTGGGTTAAATTATAACATGTACAGTGCAACACGATTACTATTACAAACTCTGTTATTATTACTGTCATTTACGGCAATTTCAAAACTTGCGTAGGTTTTTAAACCTGACTGCAGAACGAAGACAGGTCTGCCTGGATCCCTGGCGCCAGGGGGGCCCCATCACCAGGCTCACTGGGAGCCCCCGCAAGGCGGTGCCTCCCTCCTCCCTCCAGCTGGGGCAGGGGTTACTGTGAGATGGAGGGAGACGCATGTCGGAGCCAAAGATTCAGAACAAGTACAATTATCGGGCAGGCATCCATCCATAATTATGAACTTGATGTAATTAAGCACCCCACTAACTTCATTACTTATTTATTTACGGGATTGCTTATTTAATTTATGGGCCTCCTTCCCCGAAAAGTCATCTTAGCTAACACCCCTCAGGCGAGGGAGGAGGAGAAGTCTCCCCTCTTTGTCCCCATTCCTGGGCTTCTACAAGTATGTCATGCTCCTGCCTTGCCCCAAAAATAGCTCCCCAGAAGGCCTGCGTGACTTTGCCCAAGACGTCGGGATCGCGCAAGGCCTGTCGTTCACTGAGCAGCTCC
The DNA here is from genome assembly GCF_017311325.1 of Ursus maritimus. Lineage (NCBI taxonomy): Eukaryota > Metazoa > Chordata > Mammalia > Carnivora > Ursidae > Ursus > Ursus maritimus. The sequence goes on from NW_024425897.1 coordinate 24,857,777, forward strand.
CGCGGACAGTGCCTGACCCGGAAGGTGTGGTCCCTCCACCACAGCCTCACTCCCCAGCAGATGAAACTCTTGGGGAAGACCGGAGGTTCTGGCCCCACCTAGCCATCAGTTCCTAGCCTGCCCTCTGCACCAGTAAAGACATCAGTGCAACACGTGGACCTGGTCCTTCCCAGCTCTGAGGAGGAGAAAAAGCACTCAACTCTCGCAGAATGACTTTATATAAGTCACCTGACCGCTCAGAGCCCCGGTTTACACATCTGCGAAATGGGAGTGTTAAGAACAACTCCCACAGCCAGCTAACCCTAAAAACCCAACTGCTGCCACCCAGCATACCCCTGGGTGTCAGCCAATGCAATAAGGCAAGAAAAAGCAGTTAGAGGCACAAAGACTTGCTGGCTTTATTCCTAATAGACCTAAACTGGGAACAAACTCTATGCCATAACTCATGAATGAGCTGCAGTACATTCATACGTGGGGTATTACTCAGCAATAAAAACGGAGGAGTTACTGATACATCCAAAGACACGGATACATCTCAGAAACATGCAGAAAGAAGCAAAACACACCCATTCTTTATCATTTTACTATGAAAATCTAGAGGATTCTAGAACTTCCGTGGTAGCAGATCAGTAGGTGCTTCTGGTGGGGGAATGGGGATTCCTTCGGAGTAGATGGAAACACTGTATCTTGACTGTTGTGGTGGTTAGATGAATGTTCTCAACTGTCCAAACCCATAGGAATGAACCACTAAAATGGGTGAGTCTTACTCCAGGTTAATTACATCTCAATAAGGCTGATTTTTGTTAACCACAACAGAGAAATATGTACATATAAAACAGCACCACCAACCCCACTCAGGTGCCCGGACACTACTTCCCCACTTCACGCTCAGGTCTACGGCTTCCTTCACTGTCCACCCAAGTCACCGCCAAGGCCCTGATTTATGAGCCCTGGACAAGCAAGGTCAGGGTTGCATCCCAGATTTATCCCTTCCTTGCTGGGTCATTTAGGGCAAATCACTTTGCCTCTCTGCCTGTCAGGCTCCCCATCTACAAAAGCGGGGTTATAAATAGCACTCTCCTCGGAGAGTTATTGTAGAATAAAATGAACTGAGGTGAAAAGCACCAGCTGCAGGCTGTGGCATACAGCAGGGGCCTCATTATTGCTGCTGCAAAATGATGAATGGGCACGTGTGGGCAAGACTGGCCAGGATGCTTGCCCGCCCCCCCCCCACAACACACACAAGACCCCCACCAGACAAGACTCCAGGCCTGGGTGGCTACCCCCGTTACTGAAGGCTCCCGGATACCGGGGCTTCAGCATTTAACTGATGCCTGGTGTGCAGAACAGGACAAGGCTCCTCGACACTCCAACCAGGAGGGCAGACACGAAAGGATGGGGGCCCTGTGGGGAGGGGCTGGCCCTGATGGCAGCACAATAGCCCAGAGGTCATTTTGGGGCAGGAGCTGGCCAGCAGAGAGGACATCCCAGTGGGGAAGGGCACCTTGGTGGCCTAGCCATCACATGGACACTAACTGGGGTATGACAAGGGTCACCCTAGAGCCCCCCATTTAGGAAAGAAAAAAGATAATAATAATAAAAGGATGGCAGGGCCTGGCGAGTAGCTTCTGTGCTGGCTCACACGCACCTGCCCGCCAAGGGCAGCTCCTGCTCCCTGCTACCCTATGAGTGATGGAGCGGGCCCTAGGAGCCATGGCAGGAGGGGGCGTCCCCCGGGCCCGATTAGAGGGCCAGCCGCAGGCAGACACGCTCAACTGTCAGCCCCATCCTCCCAGCCCGCCATCAGAGGCACCATTAATTGCTGTCATTTGAGGGTGGCCTGTGGGGAGAAGGAGGGGGGTTGTGGGAAGGGGAGGGAAGGAGGAGGGGGGAAGGGAGGGAGGAGGGGGAGGAAGGAAGAGGGGAAGGAGGGGAAGGGAGAGATGGAGGGGAATGGAGCGAGGGGCAGGGGAGGAGGGGAAAGGAAAGAAAGGAGGGGGAGGGACAGCTTGCCCAGGGCAGAGAACCCCCATGTGCTCACCTCCTCCACCCAGCAGAGGGACCAGGGCCCCGCCCAACCAGCAACAAAGCCAGCGGACCCTCTCTCTGCTCCAAGGTGGAGCAAATGGAGTTCTGAGGGGTGTAATTCTGCAGGGCTGAGCCCCAAGAAACTTCCCCCCGCAAGCTCCCAACATACACACCTGCATACTCATCTGTCTGCAGGATGATTGGTCCCCATCTTCCTCCCCAAGTACCCGGAAAGCCTGCCACCCCAGCCCCCACCCATACCCAACCCCTTGGCCCTCATCTGTACACCATCACGCACCACACTGCAAGGGCAAACCCCACCTGCCCACCTGTGCCCGGGCTCCCACAGCTCCCCGACCTGGGATGCCAGGAGTCCTCCCCACCCACTCAGGTCAAGACCCACACCTGGCTTGCCCCCCCACCCCAAACCAAATGCCACCTCCTCCAGCAACATACATGAGTACAGAGACTCCAGAGCTGGGCTCCCTGAGTTCAAACCCTCCCTCTGCCACTTGCCCGCTTGGGGACATCACATCCCCTCCCTGTGCCTTGATTTCCTCATCTATGGAACAGGACGACAACAGTCCCCATCTCATGGGGTCGCTCTGAGGATTAAATGAGATAATCCCACAAGGTGCTTAGAAGGGGGTCTCAGGCGACAGGAGTGTTTGCTGTGGCTGTTACATTACTCTCCTGGACCCTGGGCCTCCCTGGCCTTCGCATGTCTTCCCCACCCCCAGCTCTGGCCCCACCAGACCGCCCCAGGTAAGGGTCTCAGAAAGGCCCTCAAGCTGCCAGCCAGGAGCTGTGGGGCAAAGGGTCGACACAGCGCCTCTGTCTTCATACATCGGCCTGCCTCCGCGCCGCCCCCATGGTCCCCCTCCCAGCTGCCCCTGCCTGTCCCCAGACAGGCCTTGTCTCTGGGCTGAGGAGCCACTTGGGTCCTGCCAGGGGGGCTCCTGGGACCCCCTCTGCCCCCTCCCCCATCTGTCTGCCTCCCTCCTTCCTCAGACGTGATGGATTGCCCCAGAGGAGGAAGCTAAGTGCTTGCAGACAAAAAGCCCTTTTATCGTCCTCGGGTGGGCCATGGCATGACAAGCAGATAACTCAGCCCTGGGAGGAAGGCTCCCCATTAGGCCAGTAAGGCAGATTGATGGAGGACCAAGAGGCAGAGGAGGAGGAGGAAGGGACACCCCCCCCCCCAGCCCCGGGCAAGGCGGCCTTCCTTCAACCTCAGAGGTACCCAAACCTCAATGGGCTCACCATCACCACGGGGGGATGACCACCAGGGTCGCCCATACCTCCCCACCTCCAAGGCGAGACCCACCGCATGGGGCCAGGGCCTGGCTCAAGAAGCAGGCAACCTACAAGCTTCTTGATTCCTCCTGCCTCCCGGGGCGAGGGGGAAGTTGGGGAGCAAAGGAGTGAGGCCGGCCCCAAGAAAACCCCACCCATATCTCACACAGTCCCTGCAAACCCAGAGGCCCACTCCACACAGCCTCAGAGCCTTTGCATGAGCTGTTCCCTCTGTCCGGGACACCCTTCCTCCCCTCCTGCAGGTCTTTGCTCAAACCCACCTTCTCAAGTAGCACCACCCTCACTCCCCCCCCATTTGAAACGGCCACCCCCAGCCCACCCGCACACTTCCCAAACCCCTTCTCCATCGGTTCTTCCTGCCCGAGCTCCCCACGACAGGACACACCGTGTATACGTGACTTGCTTACTATCTGCCTCACCCAGGGAGGACAGGACACTCGTCCACCCTACTCACAGCTCCTTCTCCACCACCTGGAACAACGCCTAGCACACAGTAGGTGCCCCAGGAATAATCGTTCTGCGAATGAATGTCTTCTGAAGAGGAATAAAACCTCTCGATAGCAGCCAGGTCTGAGTCAGAATGTGCTCACCTGCTGTGGGCCCAGCAATGCCCTCAATGACCCTGTAGGACACCCATTTGCCAGATGATGAAACCGAGGCACGGACATGGATTCAAGCCCAGGTGTGCAGGAGGCCCGTCTGCTGCAGAACTGCCAGGGAAGCCAGGACATCAGCCAAGGGCTGGGTGTCAGGGACAAGGACTGAAACTCCCCGCACTTGCCTCTCAGCCTCAGTTTACCCCATGCAGAATGGTGCTGCACAGGAGACCCCAGCTGTCCCTCCCAGGTCCCCGTCTGTACCCAGTATGACTCGGGGGGGGGGGGGAAGGTGGGAGGTGCTTGGGAACCCAGAGGAGCACAGAGTGCCTGATCTCAGCCCTGCCACAGAAGCTGCAGGTCAGGCTGGGGGCTCTGCCGGCCGCTCAGCCCCCCTCAAACTCTCCTTTGGGAACCAGACCTAGCCGATACCCCCTCCTCATCCCCCAAAGGAACAGCTCTGTCAGTTAGAGGTAAAAAAAGACACGGGGAGCAATGAACAAGCACCTACCACCTGCTGAGCACCACATGCTCACAGAAGCCCATACGCCATCTCTGAAGCCTCAGCAGAGTGCTCAGTGCCACACAGCCACGGAAGGGGCCTAGCTCTCACTTCTCGGAGGCCATCCCCACTGACCGCTTCTTCCTCCAGGGCATGGGCTGGGACTGGGTGCTCACCTCGTGACCCAGACCCAGGACCCCTTCCCCACAATCCCTCTGGGAGGCATCCTCCACTAGGTCTCCAAATCTTCCAACTCTCGGGGAGGGGAATGGACTGTCCCTGTCATATGCACCAGGGTCTATCTCCCAGGACCTGGCCTTAGTCTTTACCAGGCCTGGGTCAGCACCTGTCTTCCCTGAGCCAAGCCCCATGACTCCAGGGATGGGGACCAGGCACAGGGAGAGGGGGGCATGGATTTAGCTCCCTCTGCTACAAGTTTCCCAGCTGCTTAAAAAATTATAAAAACACAGAAATCTTAGCAACAATCCACTCATCACCAATCCTGTGGGGGCGGGGGGGGAGGCAGGGAGATATGGTTGCATCCCCATTTTATAGAAGGGAAAATTGAGGCACCAGGTGGCACAGGGCCTTTCCCAGGGTCATGCAAACAATGAGTGGCCAAGAGAGACCCGCACTCAGGCAGCCGGACTCCAGAGTCCCGGCTCAGGAGTACTGCGCCTCTCCTAGTTAAAGATCAACGTCATACAGAAGATGCTGTGCGCCAGCCAGGCCGAACCTCCGAATTCCCAGCTCCAAGCTTTTGTCCACCATGCGTGACCTGCTCCTGGACAGCCTTCCCTCTCCCCTGTCATCCCAAACCCTGCCTGTGCCCATCTGACCCCTCCCCAGTCCCCCCAGTGTGGCAGAGGCCCTGCCGTCCAAAGTACCAGGTGGAGGGGTGGGCAGTGGGCACAGACCTGCCCAGTATGGCCTTAGTCTGCTTGCTGCCAAAGGAGCATGTTGGGAAAGAAGCTGCCAGGTTCCCTGGGAGGGTCAACAAAGGGTTCAAGTCCCAGGTCTTAGCTTCCAGCTGAGACAGGTGACCCACATGTGCCTCAGTTTCCTTGTTTGTAAAATGAGGATCACAGCCCATCTGGGGGGCATTGCTGGGAGATCCACACAGGGAAAGCACTAGCTGTGACATTAGCTTGTCAAGCACCTACTCCACGCCAGGCTCTGTTCTGTCTAAGCTCATTTCATCGTCACTGCCACGCTACGAGCGGACACTGTTAGTGCCCCCAGTTTACAGGTTGGGAAGTGGAGGCACAGGGAGAGGAAGTGACTTGCCCTGGGTGCCCAGCATGAATGCGGCAGTGCCAGGGCTTGGCACACGGGCCCCCTCATCTCCCACTGGCATGGCGGCTACAGCGGCACGCATGTGTCCGGACTGAGGACATCCTCTAGCGCCCGCCACCCCAACACACGGGCCTTTCCACGGGCCTCTCCCTCCCCATGCCTGCAGCCACCTTCAGAGCATAGAAGCAATGCACCCATGAACCCACCATCCCACATCTACACTGTCAGGGACTGCCCCTTCTCTCGGGCATCATATCCTATCCCCAGGGACCCCCAAATCCCCCAAGCCATTCCCTGCCCTGGGCAACTCTGGGGTACCAGATCCCACCCCACCAGGTCACACTGGGCCCCCAACCACATCCAGCAGGAGGAATCTGGCTTCCCCAGAAATTCCTGCCCCCGCCCATGAGAAGGTCCCAGCAATGAGAATCCACTAGAGATAGCAATGGGGACAGCCGTGAACCTACCAGAAATGGCCTCCAGCAACGCGGAGTCCTCAAAGAGCCTGGGAGTCCTGCAGGAGGAAAATACGAGTCTTGTTAGTAAAAAGTCAGCAGCCTCCACACATGAGCTAAGTATGGCACGGCCACGTCAATGTGTGGGTAGGGATGGCGCGGTCCACTGGTCTGTGCCTGGGGCGCTGGATGCGTTAGGCCAAGCACTTTCCCGCCACAGCCCAGCGGGCACTCTGCCACCAGTGACGGAGAGGGACACTGAGGCTCAGAGAAGCAAAGTCTCCTGCCCCCCAGTCCCACCACTAGGAAGTCACAGAGCTGGGATTCCAACCCGAGCTGTGTGGTTACAATCAGCAGGGCCACTGAGGAGCTGGGGGCCCAGATCACAGTGTCACTGTGAACCCCCCCATGAACCTCCCAGAGGACCCTATGGACATGCAGGGGACCCCTGAAGGAGTGCACCTGCTATTTTCATTCAAGAATTTCCGCATCACCATTCAAAGTCAGAAATGGTCAGGCGCAAACTCGTGTCCGGAATATATAAAGGACACACACAAAGAAATAAGAAAGAGCCAGTCAACCCAACAGAAGAACGGACCGAAGACTTGACGGCACTTCACAAAAGTCAATATACAAATGGCCCGTGAGCACATGAAAAAGTGCTCGATTTCACTAATCATCGGGAAAGCCCAAGTTAAAGCCCTCCGGGGCCACCGCACAGGCACCTGGACGGCTAAGATTAAAGACAAACAGACACCAAGTGTCTCGTGACCATGGGACCCAGCAATCCCACCTCTGGGCCATTCTGCCAGAGGAATGAAACCACAGGTCCTCACGAAGACTCCACACAAACGACTGTTACCGCTTTCTCCATAATCACACCAAAAAAAACCACAAACGATCCAGCCATCCACCAACAGGTGTGCCCCAGAATACTGCTTGTCCCCAGCAACATGTGACAAAGTAGGGGCTCACACAATCAGGCGGAGGGACCTCAGGCTCTCGTGCCGAGCACACACGCCAGGCTCAAAGGGCTGCCACACGTACCCTTGGTCCACGCACACGATTCTGGGAAAGGCAACACTCAAGTTTCACTACATGACCACAGAGGTGGTCACCCCAGAACAGAAAGGAGATTCCCAAAATCTCAGCCAGGATGCTGATCACCATGGGGGCCAGGACGGGGGGGCTATATGCTATCATTCATCTGCACCCATGTGTTCTTGTGTTATTATGTTGGCTTTTACACAGAAAAAAAAAAATGTAAAGAAATAGTACAGTGGGCAGATCACTGGGCAGAGAGTCCAGAAAGCTGGCTCCAGTCCCACTAACAGCTATGGCTTTGGGCAAGCCCCCAGCACTCTCTAAGCTCAGTCTTCCCATCCAGAAAATGGGTCTGCTCCCCAAGATGTCTTCATGGCCCGCTCATGTGCAAACATCTCAAAATCCAGTGGGCCTTCCAGAACCCCCTTCTTCACCCATGCCGAGACAAGTGATGCTGGGGATGACCATTCTCACAGCACTGGGGACAGCTCCATGCAGGGCTCGGCCTCTGCAGCCAGGCTCCCTGGGTTCAAATAGGGGCCCTGCCCTTCCCAGCTGTGCACCCTTGGATGAGTCGCTTCACCTCCCGAGCCTCAGTATTCCCATCTCTGAAATGGGAACAGTGGCAAATGCATGGACCTCAGAGTGGATGCAAAGTGTTTGCAGAGCACACCACAAGCGCTCAGTTACCGCTGGGCACTACCATTACCCCTACCCAGGAGCTGGAGGTGAAGCTCCAGGTCTGCCCTGGCAGGCCGTTCGGATCTCAAAGAGCCCTGAAAGGGGCAGCTGAAGGTAGCTCAAGGTGGACAACCCCACCCTTTCTTTCCATCCCCTTCTTTTTCTGTTGAGTTTTTTTTTTTTTTTCATTATGATGCCCCCAGGCTTGGCACTTGGTCCTGCCATCTGAGGCAGCTCCAGAGACAGGCCCCCACGTAAGGCTGGGAGCAGGGAGGGCCCAGGCACGTCCCCACAGCCGTCTGGAACCAGGCTCCCAAAAACCTCGTAAAGGGCTCGAGGATGGTCAGGCCCAGTGGGCGCTCTCCCCAGGCCACAGCTGGGGGCTCAGACCCCAACTTCTGTGTATCTTCTCTCAACTCCAGCCAGCTCCTCCCACAGTCCTGGGACACAGAGCACCTGGCAGCAGGGGGGCAGGACCAGCCCGGCCGCCCAAGGGTCACACAGCCCAGGGGGAGATAGGGCCATCTCCCAGCAATGACTGAGCCACACGCGAGTCCAGAGAGCAGTTCCCAACCTAGAGAATTGACCGGGGCTTCCCAGGAGAGGATACAGGGGTGGAGGGCGGGTAGGAGCAGAGAACAGGGGACAAAGCGCCGACGTGGAACGCAGGGTGGAACAGACTGAACACACGAACCCAGGGAGACTCGACTGGTCACAAAGAGCCGGCAGGCAGCAGCTTTACTCCCAGAGCGGGGAGACCCTCAGGAGAGTTCTGCATGCCCAGAAGGCACAAGCTCCCACTGGGATTTGGAGAGCGCATTCCAGCCGTGCAGTGGAGGGTGGAAGCCAGTGGCCAGGGGCAGGCTCCTCCACCAGCCCAGGAGGGTCCCCGCGGAGGCGGGAGAGGTGGAGGGGAAGAGCACGCCACAAGGAGAATCCATAGGGCAGGCAGGAAGGAGCTGGGCTGGCCAGCTTGGACAGGGGTCAGGGAGCCCTGGTCAGCTCTGGGTAGGGGAGGGAGAAGAGAAACATAGCCTCCTGCCTGTCTGTGTTCCAAATGCGTCTCACGCGGCACTCACGTTATTCCTCATGACCACCCACACCTCTGTGTTCCAGCCCAGGCAGCCGAGGCTCAGAGAGTGGAGGTAATCCACCCAAGGTCACACAGCCAGAAAGTGAAGGAGCTGCGATCTGAACCGGGGTTCATGCCCTTTGGGTGGTGGGAGCCAGAACACGAGGCAGGGCAGCCAGGGAGGGGGTTGCTGGGGCTCCCCCCACCCCGCCCCCTGCCAGCATGGAAGGGGCTCACACCTCCCAGGACAGAGCTGCATGTCCCCAGGACCTCCCTCTGCTCTGGGTCCTCTGCGAGAGGGGGCAGCACCAACCCCCATGCCCAACAGGCCAGGGAGCAGCCGCGGGGGCCCAGCCATGCTCCACACCCCTTAGCCTCACCCACCATCTCCCTCATGCTGGTGCTGCACACACTTGTTCACACCCGTGCACACCCTCGGCCACTCGCCCACTGGCTCATTGCCTCATCCACTCACATGCTCCTGGGCACCTCACCCTCACTCACATCCGTGCGGGCTTCACTCACTGAGCACGTGGGGGGACCAGGCGCCCTTCCTACTCCACTCCCCTGGGCAGGCCTGGCCTGGCCCAGGCCACGGATGCCGACTTCCAGCCCCTTCCTGTCCTCCTCTTCTCCCAGGGGCTACCAGATTTGTTTCCCAGCAAAGCAGATCCAAGGAGGGCTCCTTCTCCCAAACCCACGGCAACTCTAGCTCAAGGACGTCAGTGGCCCCCAGGGCCCATGGACTGAGACTCGTTCTCCCAGCCCCACAACGAGCCCCTTCAGGCCTCTGCCAAATGCACCCTCACCCTCCTCCTCCGCCCTCCCAGACTAAGCACAAGCACCGCCTTTTCCTCCTCCGGGAAGCCTGCCCAGATCACCCCAGTCACAGAGGCCGGCCCAGTGTGTCCATCCGCCTCACTCAGAGACAGGAAGCCACCAGCTCAAGGCCACAGAGCCGGGAGAGGACAGAGCTAGCCAGAATTCAAACTCCAAGGCGGATGCAGCCTTGAACACGAACAAGGAGGGCTCTAAGTGAACGCGGGCACGCCCACCCACACCCACACCCCCCCACAGGCGCATCAGTAAGCGAACAGGATGACTTCAAAGAGCAGTGAGGGACATAAACCAGAGAGAACCTGCAACGAAGGGCATGGGCGGTGGGGCAGGGACGGTCTCCCCAGGAGGTGACACTGCACACCGGGGCTGAAGGTCTAGGAGCAGCTGGTCCTATAGAGATAAGCAGGAAGGGCACTCCAGGAGGAGGGCACATCAGATGCAAAGGCCTAGAGGTGGGAACCAGCTGAACTGGAAACAGCCAGCAGGGCAGGGAGAGGACCCCTGGGTTTTATCTCCAGGGCAAGGCCACAGGACTCAAAACTGAGTAGGAACAGTGTGAGGCAGGGCTGCTGAGGACAGGTCTAGGTCAATCACTGAGGGCTTCTTGGAGGTAGCGACCTCCTGCCCAGGCCCAGCCTCAGGCCTCCTCCTGCACTGGAGTCTCTCCTAAAGTCAGAACCTAAGGGCTCGGCCTCAGGGCCAGGCAAGCACTGATGGCTGGACTCCAGCTCCTCCAGGCCTTTCCCACCAGGCCCCACCGTGGCCAACCAGGGGCAAGTCCCCAACCCTGCTGGCCCCTCCAGGCCCTCGTGTGATATCAGGCCTTTACTCCGTGTGCCCCAGAGCACCACGAACACACAGAACAAATCCTCTCTCCCAACCCAGCCTCCTCCCAGCCTCCCACGGCAGGGGCAGCACCGCAGTCAGGGCCCCAGGGGGCACACTTTTGAGAGGCAGGAAAGAGAGCAGGTGTTGACAGAGCACCCATGGTACCCACAGACAATGGGCGAGGTGGGGCCAGAGGCAGCCTGGGTTCCAGTCCCAAACACACTGAAACCACTCCTCTCCCTGTGCCTCTGGCTCCCCATCTGTAACCAGAGGGGTGGGGACAGTGTCCCCTGCTCCCCATAGGGTGCGGTGCCCACTGAATAAGCCAATACAGAACAGCTCCCAGCACAGCATAGGTGCTCGACAAACTGTCACAACGAGTGTTGTCAACGTGTCCCCCTCCTCGGGACCTCAGAGCAGTGCTCCAAGATAAACAGGGAAAGGGAGAGATGTCAGATAGAATGGTCCCCTGTCCCAAGGGTCTCAGCTGGAAACTTGTGGAACAAGGGCTAGAACTGGACACTTTCTTGACTCTTCTAGGACCCCTGGATACTTTCTTGACTCTTCTAGGACCCCAGCAAATTTCTCCCTAATGTGCTCATTCCACAGTGAGGCAGACTGAGGCCCATACTGGACTGGTCTGGGCCTGCAGCTTGCCCTGGTACAGATGATAGCAAGCGGTCTCTCCAGAGAACTCCTACACGTGCCTCAAAGCCCAGCTCCATCATGCCCTCTCCCCTCCCGCCCAATGAGTAAGCCTTTCTAGACAGTCCAGGCATGGTCTGGCCCTCAGTGCCACCCCACCCAAAGGCTCTGTCTGGCCACCCCCAGCAGACCCTGAGTCCCCCAGGAAAGGACCTGATTTCATCCCTCACTGAGGCCACAAGTCTACCCAAAGCCAGATGCAGAGTGGGACCTGCAAGGCGAGGCTCAGAGTAAAAGAAGCTGGGTACACATGGGGGGGGAGGCGTGCACAGCAGGGTCAACACCATGGGGTGCAGCTGACAGCAGGGCTGAGAGAAGGCCTGGTATATAGTGAGCCAATGAGATCGCAACAGACCCAACCCAGCGTCCAGCATACAGTGGGTGCGTCATGGGCCCAGGCACACAGTATGGCCCTAGACCTGCCTGCTATCTTCCACCAGTCCCCTCCCCCGACACAGGCCACCCCCCACCACGCACCTCCCACACCCACCAGAATCACACCCATGCGTACAAGCCCAAGGCCCTCTTCCTCCAGGCAGCCTTCACTCCCGCAACATCCTATCTGAGAGCAGCCACAAAACCAACAACTAATAATAACAGCAGTCATAACTAACACTTAGCAACTCAGTGGCAGCCCCAGACTGAGTCTTTACTTACTAAACTCCATCAACCCTTCAAACGGGTTCTTTATTATCCCCACTTTACTGACGAGAAAACTGAGACCCAGGGAGGCTGGTTGAGATGGAGAGTGGAGAAGTCAGGATAGGAGCCCCGGCAGTCTTAACCCCTGCACGGGGGCTGGGCGACAGGGATGTCAATGGTCGGGGCAACCCCTCCCTGCGTTAGCTCAGACACTGGGCCAGGCAGCGCAGATCCAACTTAATTCTTCCTGCAGCCTCTCTCTGGAGCTGCTGCCGCCCGGCTCCCCAGTGGACAGACTGAGGCTCCAAGAGGCGATCTCACGGCCAGCTGCCCCACCCCTTCGTGGTCCCTGAGGAGGGCGTGGAGCCCTCACTGTGCCCCACAGTCAGCGCAGAGGCACAGACTGGGACCCTACAAGGAGCAGGCGCCACGAGTCACCAGCAGCACCCCAGGTATCGCCTCCTGCCCAGGGCAGCCCACAGGCAGGGCTGGGACCCGGTCCCCCTACCCGGCTCTGCTGCTCCAGGGCAGGACCCCCAGTGCCGGCCCTCAGAGGGGAGATGCTCCGCCTGCAGCCCCCACCTTCCCATGTCAAACCGCGTCAGCAGGCCCGGGGCAAGTTCTACGAAGTCGCCCACAGCCCGGGGACCACTGCGGTGCCTGCCGCTTCGAGGAAAGGGAAGTGATGTCCATGCAGCCAGCAGCGTGAGCCGTGCCGGACCTCTGCAGAGGCCATCCACGAGGTGGGCGCTGGCCCCCAAGGGGCGAGCGTGACCTCCACAAGCGGTCCCTGCAGGCTGGATTTGCGGACTTCAGATACCACTTGACCCCGGCTCCAGGCTGGAAGCAGGCCAGGGCCCTGAGGCCTTTCGGGGTGGGAGGAGGCACAGAGGAGGACCTAGGGGAACTGCCTGGGCCACCCGGCACATCTCTTCACATCAGGTGGAGAGGGGCCGGGGGTGGGCCTTCCCCACCGCTGCAGTAGCCAGCAGCCCAGACAGCCGGAGCGGGAGGCAGGCTCCGCGGCCCTTCCATTTAGAAGCCACTGGGACATTTTATTTTCCTTCTCAAGTGACAGCTGAGGCGTGCCAGCCCACGCCGGCTCTCCTAGAAGCTGCAGAGGCAAACACGGGGAGTTCTCCAGGTCTCTGATTCCCCACCGGACTGCGGCAGCCAGCAAGTGCTGGGGGGCAGGAGGCGGGGGCACACACTGGCCAGAAGGAGCCCTGGCCACCCCACCCCTCCCCCTCCAGCCAGGACGGTGGTGGCCACAGCGAGGCCAGAGGGAGTGGGTGGAAGTGGACAGGGCCTTGGGTAGGACAAAGAGGAGGAGAGGTGGGGGCCCAATAGAGGGCTATGAGGAGGGGGGTGCACGGCTCCATCCAAAGGGGACAGAGCCCATCCAATGGTGGGGGACACTCAAGGGGCCCCAAGGCCCATGCAAGGGGGGCACACAGTCAGGGAGAGAAGGGCAGAGCAGCCCTGATGCTGTCAGTGCACACCCCAGCCCCCAAGTCCATCTGTCTGGGCTCTCAAAAGAGGCCTACACCACCGTCGGGCAAGCCACCACACTGGGCATCCTCACGGGAACACCCCCTCGGCAGGCATCCGCTGCCAGGCTCCGGGCCATCTTCACAGCCCAGCAAGGGGGGCACGATCCTGACCTCATTTCAAAGATGGAGAAACCAAGGCCCAGAGAGGTTTGGCAGCCCCACGAGATGGCACGGTCTTCGAGGGCCGGGTAGACTGGATGGAACCTGGGCATATGCGCAGCCGCCCCATCCTCTAACCCCAACACCACCAATTTGGCCCCAAACACGCTTCTCTGAAACCTCCTGCCCGTCTCTTCGCTCGGGGTGTGGGGCCATCTTCGGGGACAGCAACCGACAGAAGAATCAGACGCCAGGAAGGAGCCGGAATATCGACTGTTTCTGGAGGGAAGGGGGGCAGGCGGGGGCCCAGGCACGTGGCTTCAGCAGCCTGGCTCCCCGCCAAGCACAGGCCAAGGCAGGGCAGGCGGCGCAGACCAGGCCGGGAGGGCCAGGGGCTTCCCTCCAGGCCTGTGGAGGCGCCAGCATGGAGAAGCCATCTGTCCATCCATCTGTCTGTCCACCACCGGCACTGACAGCCCGCAGGGACCTGGAGCTCCCCTCCTGAGGGCTTCACAGTGTCAGGCACACCGTTCAGCCCTCTGTGCCTAGTAACTGGCTAATTCTCACAACAGCCCTATGCCCCTCCCCATTTTACAGATGGGGGCAATGAGGCAGCGAGGCAAGAAAACTCACCCGGGCTTCCCACAGCTGAGATTTGCATCCAGGCACCCACTATAACCACACAACATTATCTCTGTTGGATACTTCTGCCCAGAAGCTCCCTGTGGGGCAGGAGACAAGACAGCAGGCTCTCTCCATGGGGTGGAAACTTCCAGAAGTCTCTGGATGCCCTTCAGTGGCCCCCCTCATTGAAAAGATAATTCAGTCTCTGCCCCTTCGAGAGCACAAAGCAAGCGCCCCAAGATGTTAGCGGGGGGGGGGGTTCCCCCCAGAGAGGCTGTCTGCCACTGGATCCTAATGGTCAGCCAGAACAAAAACTGCTGCAAAGCCTTCCCTGCCTCTGGCCCCAGGCTCCCCCCGCCCCGGAGCGGGGTCTGGGCCATTAGTGGCTGCAGGGAGGGGCTGGGGGCTGCCTGGGAGAGCAAGGGTGCCATGGAGCCATCGATCACCAGAAGCAATTAATTGTCCAGGTCAAGAGACGGTGAAAGAGATTTGTCACCCGAGGCCCAGGGGATATTCCGGGGAATCCAGCAACCCAAGGCGGGTTCCCGCTGACCTGGTCCAAAGAGCGATCAGGGTCCTTGCACACTTCCTCCCTCTATGCTCTATCATCTGTACCCCCCCCCACTCCCTCTCCCAGCCCCCCTCCGCATTCTCCCCATTGGCCTGCACTCTGGACACCAGCCCAGGCCCCAGCCTCCGCGACCTATGCACCAGGAGGGACCAGACAATCCTTGAGGCAGTGTTCACTGCACAGATGGGACAGTAAGGCCCAACAAGGAAGCCCACACCCAGAGTCCCTGAAGCCCAGGGCCTGGCCTGACACCCGGACTCAATCCAGGTTCTAGCTGGATGACCCCACACTCATGGCTGAACTTCTTCTCTGAGGCTGTTTCCTCAGCTACAAAACAGTAATAACCAGATTGGCAAAAATCAGGCTGGCTGAGACCCAGCCCTGCCATTCTGAAAAGCCTGAGGAAGTCACCTTGCTTCTGCAAACCTCAGTTTTCCCATCTATAAAGCAGGGATGAGGCCAGGACTACTTTGCAGGCCAGCAGGCAGCACTGTTCAAACTCAGGTCAGGGGCTCAGCTCAAGCTTGCCATTGGGCCTCCCCAGGGACCGGAGCTCAGCCCCCAATCCTACTCAGACATCAGTCAACTCCCCCAGCACCTCGGACACCCAGACTTAGCCCCTGAGCCAGGCCAGGATGAGAAGACCCAGAGCACAGGCTTCCGTCTACAGCAGGACCTGGTGGGAGATGCAGGCTTCAGTGGCCACCATGCATTCACCCACTGGGCTTGGCAGCTGGTCGTCCTGGAGAATAGAAGGACGTCGTGACACACACACCCTCCACCCAGGTCTGCCGCGGAGAGGATGGGGGAGGGGGGTAGAGGCTGCAGGCCTCCCCAAGAGCCTCCACTGGCTTTTAGGCCCTTGTTTCTGCACCAAATCCCTTCACGCACATCCACACATGTGCATCCCCTCACATCCGCTGATCAATGTGAAAGACATCAATAAACACCTCTTTCCATGCCCCCACTACACAGATGGGAAAACCGAGGCCCAAGGAAGCCAGCGAGGGACGCATCAAGCCTGGATCTTTCTGACGGCTCACATGAGCGAGAGCTCGGCTCAGCAGGTGTTCATAAGCCCAGGTCACTGAGGCCAGGAGCAGCACTGAGTCAGAGCGAGAAACTCAGCGGAAACTGAAAACAGCCCAGCCCCCCCGACCCCCGTGGAGACAAACAACAGCCACTGTGCCTGGGGTCCCTCAGGGTGTTAAGAAGGTGAACAACACTCCGTGCACACCAGCCCCAGGGCTACAGGATCCCACCCACACACACTGCAACCCAGTGCCCCCGAGGGCCACGAGGGCCACGCGGCCCCAGCAAAGCACTGCCCCTCAGGAGTGTTGTGTTCATGGCTGGAGGGCAGGCAGGCAGGAGAGCCCCACCCCCGCACAGACTTCTACCACTTTCCTGGCTGGGCTCAGCCGAGAGAGGTGGGGACGTCAGGATCCAGCCCCAGGCACTGCTTCACGTCTGTCCATCTGTCTGTCTGTCCATCCGTCTGTCCCTCCATCCGTCCGGGTTCCACTGCTTTCTGGCTGTGTGATCCCGGGCAGGCCGCGGAACATCTCTGCGCCTGCCCCTTGCCTGTGAAACGGAAACTCTCACCTCCTGGGGCTGACTTAGAGACTCGGTAAGCAAATGCCTACGGTGCCTAGCATACAGTAAGAGCTCAATAAATACACATCTGTTTCAGTTCCAGATTGGTTTTCTGGTGCGGTGAAATTCACGTGACATAAAATTAACCATTATAAAGTGAGCAAAATCAGCAGCCCCGATGGCATGCACAGTGTTGTGCAACCACAACCCCCATCTAGTTCTAGAACATCTCCCGGACCGGGTAGGGAAGGAACCCCCGCCCACAAGCAGTCACCCCACCCCGGCCGTGCCCCCAGCCCCCCTCCAGCAACCACTCCCGGCTCTGCAAGTTTGCTTGTTCAGGACGTTTCTTATCAACAGAGTCAGACCCCACACGGCCTTCCGTCTGGCTTCTCTCATACCGCACCGTGTTCGCAAGGTCCGTCTGCATCACGAACGCACCAGCACTTCATTCCTGTTTCTGACTGAATAGCATTCATTGTAGGAATACAGCAATAATACGGTTTTACGATAAGAAAAATAAGTGTTATAAATAATACATAAATGCAACATGACAAGGGACATACATATATACATGTAGACATGAAGGATTTAAAAATTTGTCAAATTATAAAGTAAATAACCGTAATGACTACAGGAGATGTGGAATCTGGTCAGTGGGAGGAGCCTGCTAGCCAGAGGGAGAGGACTGTGGGAACCCCAGAGCTGGCGTCCTCTCCCTCGGGGGCCTCGGGCCTCCCTGGTCCAGGCTCTACTGTGCTGTGCAACCCGGGGCCAGTTCCTCACCCGCGCTGGGCCTCAGCCTCGCCATCTGTAAAGAAGGGCACTGGGAGGGATGCTTTCAGGGGGAGCTCCCACCGCAACAACCGCATTCGCAGCGCCTCCAACTGGCTCTCGCCCCGGGGAGAGGAGACACTACAGCAGCCAGACTGTGGGAACCCTGCAGGTCGGGGACGCGTTACCAAGGCAGGCTGACGGCTGCCCTGCGCGGGAACAGACATGATGAGCAACTCTGGGATGCCTAGTCGCCCTGCCCAGGGGCACACTGTGGGCCACGGAGATGTGGACACAGCTCAGAAAGGGGACCTAGTTTGCCCTGCCCTCCCCTGCCCAGAGCACAGCCCAGATGCTGAGTTCCTGAGGCCCGATGCCCCTTCCAGCACTTTGGGCCAGATCACTCTTCCCTGTGGGGCTGCTCTGTGCCCTGCAGGATGTTTACAGCATCTCCGGCCCCTGGAGTGCCTCCCCACCCCCCTCTCCCTGCCTTGTGACAACCAGAAGTATCTTCAGACATTGCCAAAGGAACCCTGGGGCCTACATCACCCCGCTGACCCCATGTGCACCCTGACCCCCTCAGAGCCTCTCTCCCTGGGCAGGAAGCAGCAGGCACTGGTCCAGCCGGTTCCAGACAGGCTGGGTGCCCTGAGGGACAAGGGCCCTGTGTCCAGCACCCATCCTCCCCCTCCCCCAGGTCAGGCCCAGCCAGGCTCTATCTCACCGTGAAGGGACCCATTCGGCCATCGACACAAACCAACTAAGCCCTTACTATGTGCCAGCACCATTCCAGACATCAGGGGCCCAGCCGCAGACAAGATGGGAGTAGCTCCTGCTGCCTGGGAAGTGACCTCTGACGTGGGAAGGCCACCAAAACCCAAGGAAATAAATGCACTACAGAGAGTATGCAGGGAGCAAGGATGGTGATGGGAAGCCTCCCCCCGAGGGTGACATCTGAGCTGAGACCCATGGCAGCCAAGGAGGGAGCGTGCCAGGCAGGGGGCAGTAAGTGTAAGAGCCTGGGTGGGGAGAGGGGTGAAGGAGGCAGGGGCCACCCAGGCCTCGGGGCGTCTGGGTTTATTCTCCAAGGAGGAGGCAGGGCCTGGAGAGCAGGACACTGAAGAGTCCCCTCCTTCAGACAGGGTCCCTCTGGCTGCCGCAGGGAGGACAGATCCCAGGGACAAGAGTGGATTCAGACCAGGGAGAGGCTACTGCAGTAACCAAGCCAGACGGGGGCCTGGTCTGCCATCACTGTTTGTGTTACTGCGGTAGGAAAGCTGAGAGGGTCTCCGCGGCAGTGGTCCCACTCCCCCAGCACATTACAGTTTACTGGCATTACCCTAACTACAGAAAGGGCCTGAAACAACATGGTCATATGACTGCTGTCACCGTCACTGTTTTTGTGTGGTTAGGGCAGAGGGGGTCTCAGAGGCGGTGTCCCTACCCGGAACATGCCAGAAATGTACAGGGACAATCGCGGCTGTCCTTCAACGGCCACTCAGCTGGGGAGAGCAGGCCCACGCTGTGAAAGTCATCCTCCCCACGCAATTTTCAAATGACCCGGCCATTAAAAAAACTGGCCAGAACCAATCCAAACACTTGCTTTTATTTTATTTTTTTTTTAAGTCCCTTTCATGTATTTCCAGTACCGACACCCTTCTGAGCTCACGTCTCTCAAATCTGCACCTACTCATCCTGAGTGGGAGCCAGCAGCTCCTTCCTCCCATTTCCCTTTATACTACAACTGGGGCATTACACTGATTCTTCTTCTTGTTGTTGTTAATTCTGTGTAAAGTCAAGACTGTATGAAGGAGGAATTTCAGTGCCCAAGAATAAAAAGGCATTTTCCACGTAGATGCTACAAATATTGTTTGGGGGGGAGGGGCATGTCAGGATGCTGTGTGGCCCTGGGAAAGCTAGGTGACCTCTCTGGGCCCTAACAGCTTGCCCGTCACACAGGGAAAGTGATGATCGTTGCTAGCTCACGAGACTGAAAGGGTCCAGTGAATTACCGAGGCTTGTGCCCACCAGGATTAGACCAGCCTCAAAAGCACACAGTCTGAACATGCAGCTGAGGGGGCTGGAGGCAGGTGGGGCAAAAAGCCCCCAGCACAGGCCCCAGCTGCGCAAAGGGTGGAGGATAAAATCCCAAACTCCCTGCCTGGGCCAGGGGGCTCATCGCCTGCCTGGCTTTCATCTCCAGGAGATAAAGCCACCTTCTCAAGTTCACGTCCAGGATCAAATGAACCCACTTAATCGCCTTAGGGATCTCCATTGAGCCAGCTCCTTACAGGCCTGGGGAGGAAGGCAGCTGAGCTCCCTCCCACCAAGACCCCCACCCGCATGGCCAGGCACAGAGAGGATGCCATGGGCACTCCACCAGCACACCCTACCCCCTGCCCAGCTGGCTGCAATGACCCAAAGGCAGATGCTTGCACACTTGGCCTTCAGAGTCTATGCACACATCATCTGCACACCATCACAAAGCACCTACTGTGTGCCATGTGCCTGAGCAAAGAACTCGCTAATCCCCAACAGCAGCCCAGAAGGTAACTGCTATCACAAACACCACTCTCCAGATGGGGGCACTGAGGCCTGGAAAGGAAACAGCCCAAGGTGACAGCTCCTCATGCGGTCACCTGCAACCGTCAGGACCACCTTTGCCCCCATCTCATAGAGGGGGGAGACTAAGGCATGAATGGGGCTTAAGTCACCACCATAGCCCAAGGCCAAGCCGGGGTGAGTGAGGAGAGTGTCCAGCTATGCCTGGGACAAACAAGAAGGGGGGCCGCCTGCCTGCCTTGTTCCCAGACGAATCCTAGCACTTAGGACAGCTCCCAGCACACAGTAGGTACTAATGAAAGCATCTGAATGAAGAAAATCTACACACTGGTTACAGTTTTCCAAGGAAAACTGTCCTGGGGCTTTTCTGCCTTCTAGACAGTCCTCTCTGAGGTCCTATCATATACCACAGGAGTCCTGGAGAGGCGACAGTTCCCCCCCACCGAGGACATTGGGCAGTGTCCTCCTGCAGTCATTTCTGGTTGTCACAATGGGGGGGGGGTACAATCTACTGGGTGGGCAGACCAGGGATGCTGTTCCACACCCCCGAATGCACAGGACAGCCCCTAGATCAGAATTATCTGGTCCAAATGTCAGTAGTGCCCAGTAGTCCCTACTGTACTGCATCCCTTCAAGCATCAACTGAGCACCTACTGAATGCAAGGCTGCACAAAAAAACTGCAAGGAGGGGCTCCTGGGTGGCTAATCGGTTGAGCGTCTGCCTTCAGCTCAGGTCCTGATCTCGAGCCCTGCAAGGGAGCCTGCTTCTCCCTCTCCCTCTGCCTGCTGCTCCCCCTGCTTGTGCTCTCTCTGTCAAATAAAATCTTAAAAAAATAAAAACTAAAAAAAAACCCTACAAGGAGACAAAGTCGTGGGGCTCTGAGAGGTGAGGTTCCATGAGCCATGTCCCACAGCTACTGCAGGGCAGAGGCAGCTCCCGGATCCAGCCGATGCAAAGCCCCATCCTGAGCCACCAATTCCCTGCCCCAATCCCTGAGGATGCTGGGTCTAGAGCAGGGGCTGCAGAATCCCCATAGTTCACTGGTCCCATGCCCCATGGTCACAGCAGAGATCAGAGCCGGTCCTTTTCATCAAAACCCACATACACCAAAATGCCAATGCTCCCTCTCTGGGGGGTGGGAATGCGGTCGGGTTTTTTTATGTGCAGGCTTTTTGTTTCTTAATTTTCCAGCTTACAGAGAACATGTTTGTTCTGCTTCTAAAAACCGAGTCTTTTTTGTAAGGCAGCTATCAAACCACACGCCCCACCCAAGGGCTTGGCCGTAGGGAGATCCCACCCCCCAAAGCAGAGAGGGTTGGCCAGTGCAGCCCCCAGGCAGTGCCTGCTGGTGATGTCTGGAAAGTCCACAAGCCGAAGATTCCAGGCCCAGGAACGCATGGAGGAGATGGGACGCACGTGAGGACCCCAAGGCACTCGGAGAAGGTCTGTCCAAACACCACAATCGACTCAAGTGGCATCTGTGGGGACTACACCGATCATATGTCATGTGTCCCCACGACAAAATACTATCTCTACAGAAGTTAAAATCCATCAGCTAGATCGAACTGCACCAACATGCTGCAAAATTGTAATTTTAAAAAATTATAATAATGGTAATGACGACAACAGCTACACGGTTTTTAAACACTTGTGTATTACACTTCTCATCCTCAAAACACATCTGGAATGTAGGTAGTATTCCCATCCCTGTTTTACATACAGGGAAACTGAGGCACAGGGAGAGACGATAATATGCCCGATGCTCACACCTGATAAGAGGCCATGGGGGGCGGGGTGGAATGGGAACCGGCGCGCCATCAAAATCCCTGCATGTAGTCACTCCACTCCACCGCCTGTCTAAGCATGGACAGGAAATTACTAGCTTGAATTATATAAAAGCTGTCGATATTCGACCACTTTTGACCTACAAAACTGGCAGAGTCCTACGGCTCACCTTAATAGCAAACTGCAGAGCAGTGCCCACAGAAAAACATGTCCACGTGCCTTCATCCTCCCAGTCCGGAGACGAGACAGGGCCCCAGGCCGTGCAGGGCCCGGGAAGCATGAAAACATGGATTAGAAGAAGAGTACACGTCTAATTGAGAAGTAGAGGCCTCCAGGGAGGGGACTTGGGGGACCGGAAAGTCACCTGCAGCGTTTTGTTTAAATAAAAGGCAGCCACCTTCGCTGGCGTCCCAGAGCCCGGCCTCGTGGGCACATTCTCACCGTCTTCCTCCCTAAAGTGGCTTCTCTGCCCCCCTCACCCCTCCCCTGCCAGACCCCACACAGTCCATCCACCAGCAGCAGGGCCCCAGGGCCTGGTCTCTGAAGCCTCTTCGGGCTGGAGAAGTTCTCCCCACCTAAGGATCAAGTTTCATTTAATTGCAGGGTTCAGGTTTCTGGACGCAGGCCCAAGGGCCTTCAGGGCCAGAGGTGTAGGCCATTTTCTTCCCCTTTTCAATAAAGCCAGGAAGGAAGCAGCGTGTGGCATCACCTGTCTGCTCCGAGAATCTGGAACACCTGCCCCTTGGGAGACCCCACCCAGAAGAATCATCCATGGCTTGTCACAGGTTGTCAGACAGGCTGGGGATGTATTACTTTTCTGGCCATCACTGGGACCAGGTACCCCCACTGGATTTGAAGGAATTAAGAAAACACACACACACACACACCCCAACATCCCTACCTCACACCACCCCTCCCCCTCTCCAAAGCTTCCAAAGGGTCATCTCTCTGCTTCCAGATCTCCTTCATATTTCATTTTTTCCCTAGCATGGCCCTTTACAGTTTGCAGTCCCCTCTCTTGGCTCCAAGCCCCTCACCCACAGCCCCAGCTCAAGGCCGAGACTCTGAGCAGTCACCTGACTCCAAGACCACTGGCAGTCGGGACCATGTTGTGGGGCACCTGGGAGGCGCAGCTGGTTAAGTCTCTGACCCTTGATTTCAGCTCAGGCCACAATCTCAGGGTCAGGTCATGATCTCAGGGTTGTGGGATCATGGGATCGAGCCCCCGGGCTCTGCGCTCGGCATGGAGACTGCTTGGGATTCTCTCTCCCTCTCCCTCTGCCCCTTCCCTGCTCACATGCTCACACTCACTCTCAAATAAATAAATGGATTTTTTTTTTTTTAAATAAATAAATGACCACTGACCACGCTGCTCCCGGCTGCTGGTACTCAGGGCAGATACAGGCCATGAATGAGTTTCCTCCTGCTGCTGTTGTAATACCTGACCACAAACATGGTGGCTTAAAACCACACAGAATTTATTATCACGGTTCTGGAGGTCAGAAGTCCAAAACAGGGCTAGAAGTCAAGTTGTTGGCAGGGCTGTGTTCCTTCTGGAGGCTCCACAGGAGAATTCATTCCTGGCCTTTCCCAGCTCCCAGAGGCTGCCTGCAGCGGTTGGCTCCACGCCCCATCCTTCCTCCTCAAAGCCAGCAGAGCATCTTCCAGTCTCTGTCTGGCTCTGACCTCCTCCTGCTTCCTCCTCTGAGGACCCTCGTGAGGAGTCTGAGCCCACCAGGATTACCCAGAATAACTTCCCCATCTCAAGGTCAGCTAATGAGCAGCCTTCATTCTCCTTTGCTGTGTGACACTATATGCCCCATGGCTGGAGGCCAGGACATGGACAACCGTGGGAGAAACCATTATTCTCCTGACCACAGGCTCCAAATACCTGGGCCTCGCGAAAAAGGCCCACGGCCCACCCCCACAAACCCCGAACTCCGAAAGCAACTGCACGGTCCACATGACTCAGTCTCTCCACTCCCACAGAGCACGAGCAGGCACGCCCAGTTCCGTCACCTGTACAGTGAATACATACCCCGACAGTGTCGCGTCTAGCCTTTGATGGACATACGAACCAGGCAGAGTCCTGTGGCTTATCACTAGAGACTTCCTCTCTGAGACGACAACAGTAACTCATCAATCAATATCCTTCGGCAAGGCTTCTTTCTTTTCTTTGGACCAGTCACAAATTGCCCTATTGTACATCCCACAGTCCAGCAAGATTGCTAACAGGGAAGCCACCCTCCCGAAACCTATACTTATCCGTGTTCGTGTCCTCTGGGCCAAGAACGGTGCGGGTGCCAACACAGCACATAACCTCTGTGAAGGTGGGAGGCTTTGCAAGGTACAGCCGACCTGCAGCGTGACGCTCCCGCTCGGAAACACGTCCAGAGGATCAAGCCGTATTAGCCTTCACCATGCGGCTAGCATCTGCCAGAAACGGGAGGCAGGGACCGGGGAGGCAGAGGCCACCGATGTGCCCAGCAGCAAAGACACTCAGGAAATCCCAGGAGCCAGGGCCCCAAAGGACCTGACAGTCCAGAGAGGGACAAGACGAGCCCTGCCCCCAAACAACAAAATGACATTAACAATATTAACCATGAAAACACAGAAGATGACAGAGGGCGCGATGAAACAGCTCTCTCCAGCTTGAAAGCCTTGTGTGTCTCTTTCCTGCCAGGAACTCTGAGGAGTTTGCCGAGGCCCAAAGAGGCTGTGCAAAAATCACATGGGAACCCAGCAGTCGAGATGGGTTCTCACCCAGTGCCCACCCCGTGGTCCATCTGCCAGCCCAGGACCCTCCAGGCAGCTCCACCTAATCACATTCCCCCCACAGCCATCCAGATAGGTCCCAGGTCCCCTCCCCAGAGTCCCTGGAAAACCCCCTGCTGCGAACCTCCCCCACCTCCAAGGCAAACACCACCTGCCCCCCTCTCAACGACAAACCACCCGCCCTGCCCTCCACACCTCCCCAGCCACCATCCAGACACCCTGGGGACACTCTACAGCCCAGGAAGCACGGAGGCGTCCTGAACACATGGCCAGGGGCTCAGGGGCACAGAGAGGGCAGTGAGAGCCCAAAGGTCACACAGCAAACCTGCGGCACAATGCCTGCGGTGCACACATGCTTCCGCCTTGGCATTCCCACTGGAAGAAGGATGGTTCCGGGAGGTGCTGCGGCAAAGGGGCAGCAGCCAGAGCCCAGGTGCCATGAGATGCAGCTTCCTGCCCGCCACTGCGCTGCGGCTGCTATTTATAGCCCAGACAGCGGGGTCAGCTTCCTGCACGGCAGAGCCGGCCACAGCCGGCCACAGCCCAGGAGCTTGCAAGGGTGACCCCAAGGGGGACAGGCTGGGCTGGGGCAGAGAGTGAGCAGAGACGCGCAGGGCTGGACACACAGTGCACCCAGGCCACCCCCGCCCCAGACCCACAATCCAAGGGAAAGGCAGAAGGCACTTAGGAGCTGCATGACCTGAGCCAATGGCACTACCCCTCTTTGCCTTGGTTTCCCCATCATGAAGCAGGGAAAGGAATGGTTCTGGCCCCATGGGAGTTATTGTGGGGCTTAACTGAGCTACCATAAAACAGGCCCTCAGGAGCTCACCCGGCTCCCCAGCCAGCTCAGGGCCCTTCCCAAAGCACCCCGTCCCCGCCCAGCCCAGCCCAGAGACCAGACATAGAGGGTGGGGTGGGAGCTGGCATGCACACCTGTCTATAGCACATCATCAGAGGTTACCCCAAACACCCTAATCCATCCCACTCCCCCATGAGGAAGGGAACGCAGCTACCCCCATTTTATAGATGCAGAAACTGAGGCACCAAGTGACAGAACTCTGCCCAACAAACGGAGGTGTCCTCAGGCCCCGGGTTTCTTGGAGTTAACGAGTCTCTCTCCTCACACACCAGACAGAAGACCTGAATCCCCCCAAAGGCTCCCTGGGCCTAGTTTGGGCCCCTGCAGAGCTCCCTTGTGGGGGTCAGGGGACACAGGCCAGAAAGGAGCCATCTCAGGCCACAGTAGCACCCAGAGGCCACCTGCCTGTAGAACACAGGCTTTAAGGCCCCCAGGTACCTGGGGTCGTCTGGCTGTGATATCCCAACCTTCCTCCAAAACCATGGCAAAGGGAACATCCCTGCAGCCAATACCAACAGCACACATGCTGACCCGTGTAGAGGCCTTGCTCTACGCCCCTCCATGTAGGACCTCACTCAACCCCTCAGCACCTTTCAGAGACAAGTAATCTGACTGTGCCCATTTTATGGATGGGGAAACTGAGGCTTGTCTCCTTGTTATCCCAAAGCCTGGGCACCCAGTTCTGCAGGTGCTGGGGGGAAGTCTGCTCCGTGGATCTCCGAGCCAGCGATCCTCGGCGCTCCTGGGCTCAGAGACACGGTGCTTCCATGTCTGCCCCCTCTTCGGGTGGCCTGTTCCTCTGCTTAAAAATGACCCCCATCATGCTGGATTTGGGGCCCACCCTCCTCCAGCAGGGCCTTAGCCCAGGTACAACTGCAACATCCCGATCTCCACATAAGGTCCCATTCTGAAGTTCTGCAGGAACATGAATTCGGGGGACACTATTCGACCCAGCACAATGGCCTAGATGGGGTGCAGGGAGCAGAGGTGGGGAAAAGTGAAAATGCCTAAAACTATTCAGGAGGATAGAGGGGAAAGTGGGCATCTCCCAACCACCCCCTGCTTACATCTCCCCCCACCCCAGCCAGTTCGACTGGTCATAGGAGCCAGCCACGAGTCACTACCACACCCAATGCCCAGCAGAACCCCACCGTGTGGGCCTGGCCCAAGCCCCGAGGACCCCAGAGGGGGCCCCTGATTCCTGCTGGGCCCTGCTCCTGGCCCAGTGGCCTGCTAGACAAACCGAGCTGAGTCCTGGGGCGGCACGTCCCCGTTTCCCCGCCGGCTCCCCACCTCGGCCCAGCAGGCTTGCCTCGTTAGCCTAACGAGCAGGGCCCTGGTGCCAGGCGGTTGCCATGGCCACAGAGACACCACCGCGGCACTGGGCGATGCTCCCGGAGGGTCTGTGGCGGGCACCGGAGTTCAGCGTGAGGACAAGCAGGGGCCTCCGGGGCAACCCCTCCCCATGGGGCCCGCTGCGCCACCTTCGGGCCCGGCCTCCAGGCCTCCTGACTGACAGCATCTCCCAGAGAGGCTCCCTAGGCCACAAAGAAAAATCCACTCCCTCCCACCCCTCCTGCCCTGCCTGGCCAGCATCCCACCCACCCACCAGCATAGCGCACAGTGATTGCAGGGGGCCTGCCCAGGGGAGGTCAGAGGTCGGCAGGCGCCCAGGCAGACAGGCCTCCAAGGCAGTGAAAAGTGGTGGGAAGCCCTTCAGGTCTCTGAGTAAGGTCATGGCACAGCACTGCTGGGGCCCCGCCCACGTAGCACACAGAACGTCCGCAGGGGCAGACAGCCACGGGGAGACTGGGGAGGGGGCCACTGCAAGCGCCAGGAAGGCAACCACACCAGAGGACAGCGAGGGCGAACCCAGGGTCAATGGCCCATGCCCCACACTCCAGGAGGAAGTCCAGGACTAGGGTCTGACGTGAGGAAGGACCTGGGTCCAGGGGGGACAGCTTGGGCTTGAGGTCCCTGACGGATAACCATGTGCCACTAGCAGGAGACCCCTGCATTCTGCTGCCTGGCCCCAGATGGGCTCCCTGGGTGCATGAGCCACGGACAGGAGGGAGAGGGCAGCTCACAGCCTGCAGGAGTGCCTTGGCCTCAGATGGCCCCTCAGCCCCCTCTGCTTCACCACATCCTATGAGGACTGTGTCATTCATCACCCCATTTCACTGGCGGGTAAACTGAGGAGCTATGCACAGAGGCTCCGTGACTCGTCCAGG